>NC_034593.1:111154305-111171832 GCF_900095145.1 Mus pahari | reverse complement strand
TTAAATGACATCATGCAACATCAGAGTTAAATGACATCATGCAACATCAGAGTTAAATGACATCATGCAACATCAGAGTTAAATGACATCATGCATCAAATGGACTTAGCAGCTACAAAACATTCCACCCAAACACAAAAGAATGCATATTATACTCAGAGGCACACAGAAGTCTCTAAAACAGAGCACATACTCAGACACAGCATAAACCTTTACACATTCAGAGAGGTTGAAATAACTCCATGTATCCCATCTGACCACAGAGTAATGAGACTTAAAACTGACCACAAACCAATCTCTAGTAAAAACACAAACTCGTGGACATTAAACAACTTATTACGGAGTGACGAGTAGGTCAGTGAAGAAATGGAGAAAGAAAATAAGAAATTTCCCAGAACTAAATGAAAACAAAACCACAGCCCAGCAAAACCTCTGACCACATCAAAAGCAGTCCCACGAGAGACATTTACAGTTATGAGTCCCTACATTAGGAAGCTACACCCGCGAAGTCTCACCAACATAAGCTGAACAAGGTTGACCCCATTAACACACCAAACAAACAGAGCAAAGACCACAGGCCTCAACCCTGCGTGAAGCACTACAGGCAACTGGGGAAACCTGGGTGCTAGAGAGAGGTCACTCCCCAGGGAGAGGAGAGCATACAAATCGATTGTCTAATGCCAAATGGTTAGCCCTGAAATGATAGATACAGGTAGCAGTATATGGAGTGAATAGCTTATATTTAGGAATTTTCACATATATTCCTAAATATAAGGAATTCATATATACATATATACATGGATATTTATTAAAAATATGTATCAATTAGTTTTGTAAAATGAGCCTATGAATATGAAGAAGAGCAGGGAGGAGTATTTGGGAGGGTTTTGAGGGAGGAAATGGAAGGAATAAATGTTATCAAAAATAAAAAGAGCAAAAATAAGAACTCAATGATACACCTCAAAAAAATTAGAAAAACAAGAACAAACCAAATCTGAACCCAGTTGACAGCAAGAAAATTTTAAAAACCAGAACAGAAATTAATGAAATATGAACAGAGAAAAGCATAAAACGAATCTGAAACCTAAGAACCAACTCTGTGGGAAGATAAACAAGATTGCTAGACCATTGGCCCAAATGAAGAAAGAACAGAGTCAGAAATGAAAAGGGAAACATTGCAACTGGACACCCACATGCAAAGGAATGAAACTAGACCCTTATCTATTATCACTTTGCATGGAATCTAACTCCAAAAGACAAAGACTTGAATGTGAAGCCTAAAACTCTGAGGCTTCGAGAAGAAAACACCTGCAAAATGGAGATGTAGGGAAAGACTCCCTGAGTAGGACATCATCACCAAGAATTAAGGCCAACAGTTGATGCGTGAAACCTCAGAAAACTAAAAACACACAGTGAAAGAAACAGTCAAGCAAGCAAAGATGAAGGCCACAGGATGGAGGAGAACTTTTGCCAGCTATACATTTGTCAGAGGGCTAATATCTAGAGTGTATAAAGAACTAAATGTAATATATGCCTAAGAAATATATCAAAAGAAGCTCCGCATCCCTATCGGTTGGGACAATGCAAATCACAACAACTTTGAATTTGAACTTTCATCTCACCCCTGTCAGAATGATGGCAAAGACCAGCAAAACAACCAGCAACAAATGTCGGAGGGGGTGCATAGAAAGGGGAGCACTCATTCACTATTGGTGGGATTGCAAACTGGTCCAGCCACTCTTGAAGTCAGTGTGGAGAATTCTCTAAGACTAAACCTCACAGTAGGGTCCTACCATACCACTCCTGGACACATCCTACTCCCCAAACACTCACTCAGCCTTGCTCATCACTGCTCTATTCAATGGTGGGAAATAGAGACAACATAAATGTCTTTCAATGACAAATAAATAATGAAATATGGTACACAAACACTATATAATACTATTTAGATGTAAAAAAAAGATAAATCATAAACTTTGTGGGTAAATGGATAGAACTGGAAAAGATCACATTGAGTGAGGTAAGGCGGACTCAGAAAGACAAACACAGGTTACTCTTAGCAGTCATTAACAGTTCTCTAGCTGGTAGACCTATCCAACAGGAAGGCGAAAGACCCACAATGTGAGGACTCCCCCACATTCTAAATCAGGAAAGGTGACACCCCAAATCACTCACAAGAAATGGTCTTGATGCAAACTGCAAGAGGTTGATTCTGGAAAAACCAGTGCACTGGGGACAACTCGTATCCCACACAGGGGTAGACAACAAGGAGCTCAAGGAGTAAGGGGTTTATAAAGACACAAAAACCGCAAACACCTAGCATTGGGCTATAAAAGGCAAAAACCACAAAACCTGGCATCCTGGAACAATGGGGCTATTTTGGACTCAGGTCTAGGGGCTTAAATAATTAAACTCTCTCTCAGGATCTTTCAAAGGAAATCATGCTTTGTGATGGAAACCTAGCAAACTGAAAGCCGGTGAAGTCATGGATCTTGGAGTTCTACAACCAGCACTTTCCTAAGCCTGCATAATCTCTAACTACATTCTATGAGTGTGGATTCCATTACAGAAAACGGCAACCGATCAAAATGCAGAGTTGTGGAGGTCGGTGGAAACGGATATATCTACAGTGCAGCTCCTGCACCTAAGGCTTGGGGATCACTATGGAAGAAGGGTAGAAAGATTTTAAGAGTCAGAGGGCCAAGTTTGCTGTGAGATTGTGCCTCCTTGGGATGTCAGAAGCCACAGCCATAAAATGTCACTAGCATGACTGCCTAAACATGACATGAAAAACACAACCAAAACTAGACATGCTAAAATGGATCAAGGAAAGCCAGAGGCCTCAACCCTACACAAAGAACTGCAGGCAACTAAGGAATTCTGAGAATGGAGGAAAAATCTCCATATGCTGGAAAACCACACCAACTGGTTATCTAAGGTCAAATGGTTAGTGCTTAATGCATATACATACAAGTAGCATTATATAGACTGAGAAGGTTGTATTTATGCATTTAGGGGTATATGTGTATATATGTATATTCACATGTATGTATATTTATACATATACACACCTATAAATGCATATGCAACAACAATTAATTTTAAAAGAAGCCATGAATTTGAAGTAGATCAAAGAAGGCTACTTGGGAGAGTTTTGGGGGAGGGAGAAAAAAGGGGGAAGTAATGTAATTATATTATAATCTTGGAAATAACAGAAATAACTTTAAAAACATTTAGCTAACATCATTAGGATGCATTCAGAATCTGCATGCATCTTGAAACTCCCCAACAGTGACAAGAATTTCACTTTATAATGAGAGTATTTATTGTTTTCTCTGTTTTAAATACTAAAAGTCATCTCATCTATAACCTTATGGGAAGTAGGACGGTTGTATTTGTGTATGGAGAAAAAATGTTTACAAAATTACTAGACTTGTCCCTAAAGTTGAAAATTGTCATCTTTGCATTATTTAGCTGTGTAACTATAGACCATGCACTTACTGCTCAGTGACTCATCTTTATAGAAACGACAAAGCCCACATAGGATATGACCACTCTCTTAGTCAGCGTCACTATTTGCTGTGAAAAATACCATGACCTAAGCAAGTTGGGGAGGAAAGGGTTCATTTGGCATACTCTTCCACGTGGCAGCTCATCATCAAGGAAATCAAAACAAGAACTCAAGCAGGGCAGGACCTGGAGGCGGGAACTGATGCAGAGACCATAGAGGGTGCTTCTTACTGGCTTGCTCATCATGGCTTGCTCAGCTTGCTTCCTTATAGAACCCAGGAACACCAGCCTAAGAAAGGCACCACCCACATGGGTTGGGCCTTGCTCTTAAATCAATCACTAGTTAAGGAATCTTCCACAGTCAGATCTGATGGAGGCATTTTCTCAATTGAGGTTCCGTCCTTTCCCGGTTAACTGTGGCTTGTGTCGAGTTGACATAAAACTATCAGCACAACCGTTGAATGATGTGGTAATGTAAAGTGGTGCCCCATCCTACAAAACTCCTTCTCTGACTACTTGTATTTATCACATGATGCAAAGGTCTCTCCCAATCCAAGGCTTGTCATCATCTCTCTGGTATGACTAACTTTTATTTGTGATTCTACCTTTTCCAACCATCCACGGAGTCCTGAACATTGATCCTATCTGTCATTTCTTTAAAATTCATCCCTGTCTCTCTTCCCACATCTGCTACCTATCTTCAGTCTATGAAATAGTGCACTACCAGAGTGGACTTGTGAATTGACACTCTGCTAGAGTCACTTTCCTCTAAACGTATTAGAGCAACTCCTTACCATCCTCGGAACGTAGGACCTGTTTCTCGGTAGAGCCCACCTGGCCACTGAGGACCAGATCCTGATTGCTTATTAGAGACATACCAGCGTCAGTGTTCTTGAAGTATAGCATGCTGTCTCTTACCCAGAACTTGCATGTGACTTGTTTGTCCATACTCTGGCTCTGAGCTGCCATATAAGAAGTCCCACTATCTGAAGAATATCCCCTGCATGGAGCTGTAAGAAGTAACTAAAGGCAGGTTTCCTGGAGAGACAATGGTGTTAGCTGCCTGCCCATCTCCAAGCTGGTCCAGTAAATGGAGAGACTTAATTGCATGGCATCCCAACCACAGGTGAGAGCAGAAGTAAGGCTCAAGATATACGATCCCATCAAGCTATCCTTATTCTCGCCGACCCAATTTGGGTGACCTGCATTGTAAAACAGACACCAATCATTCCTCTTATGTTCTATTAGAATTTCTGACCCACAGAATCACAAATGTAGTGCACACCCACCATTTTACATTATTAAGTTTGGTGATATTTCTCACTTGCCAACAATTAGTTAAATTCTTGCCAAGCTTTAGTCAAGGTCATCTTTGGTTGGTTGTGTACCTCTGCCAAAGTGTCCCTAAGACATCCCTCTCAAAATAACTTCCCCTGTTTTCTCGGCTTTGGAAGGGAATAGCTTCTTGCGATCAGTAGCTCTGTTAGCATCTGTTATTGGCTTTTAATTTCACTCAGCCTTGTAAAATAGTCTCTGCTTTGCTTTGGATGCAGTTTCTCTCTCAACGGTTCGTGTGACAGAAGCTTGTTTCTAAATATGGAAGTGTTGACGGTGTAGAAGTCCCCGGACTACTCATACTGAATGGAGCAAGGGTTCTAGCTACAACAGGAAGTCGAATATACATTTCTCAGGGTGGAGTGGGAAGTGAGAGGAAAGCTGCATTCTGTGGGAGCTTTTCAAAGTTTACACTTTCAAAGCACAAGAAGGGATCCTAGGGTTTGGCTTCTTTATAAAAAAAAAAAAAAAATCAAGTGTCCATAGGTGTGTGTGTTTATTTCTGGGTCTTTGATTTGAGTCCATTGGTCAACGCGTCTGTTTCTGTGCCAATACCATGCAGTTTTTAATCACTATTGCTCTGTAGAACAGCTTGAGGTCAGGGGTGGTAATTCCTCCCAAAGTTCTTTTATTGTTCAGGATTGTTTTGGCTATCCTGGGTTTTTGTTTGTTTGTTTGTTTGTTTGTTTTGTATTTCCATATGAAGTTGAGAATTGGCTCCACCCAGCAACTGATTCAGAAAGATGCAGAACCATCAGCCAAGCAGTGGATGGAGCTTGGGGGCTCTTATGAAAAAATAGGAGGAAGGATTGTGGGCCCCAGAGGGCATAGGAACTCCACAGGAAGACCAACAGAGTCAAGTAATCTGGATGCTTGGGGTTCTCAGAGTCTGAACCACCAACCAAAGAACATACACGGGCTGGACCTAGGCCTCCCCGCACATATGTAACAGATGTACAGGTTGGTCTTCATGTGGGTCCTGAACAACTGGAGTGGGGGTTGTCCCTAAAACTGTTGCCTGTCTATGGGATACGTTCTTCTAGCTGGGCTGTCTTGTCTGGCTTCAGTGAGAAAGAAAGTGCCTAGGCTGGAAGAGACTTGAAGTGCCAGAGTGAGGGGATACCCAGGGGGCCCCCACCTGCTCAAAGGAGAAGTGGGGGGAAGATGGGGGAAGGATTATAGGAGGGAGTGACCCAGAGAGGGGGCAGTGAGTGGGATGTAAAGTAAATAAGTAAAATATAAGACTAATTTTTTTAAAAAGTGGTCCTAGGAAAACAGTATGCTTATGTGTGTAACAAGTAATTATACCTTGAAAATAAAATGTAATTCTGAATACAAGCCTAATGAAATGGCTTTGAAGGCTATCCATGTTTTCCAGATTCGGTGAGTCTAGCCACATGCATCCTACAATGTTTTATTTAATAGGATTTCACATTTCTCCCTTTATAGTAGCTACTCTTTTAAACCATTTATATAAATAACAGCTCATTTAATCTCCCTAACCACCCTGTTTGACATGAATTATTACCTATTTTATAGATGAGAAAAGGAGAATATAGAGAGGGTTTATAGAATAAACCCAGTTCTCAGCCATTGCCAGAGCTGGTCAATAAAAGCTTAAGCTGTGATCTGCTGCTTTCACACCTTTTATGCCATGAAGTCTCCTGAGGTGCTGTAGAGAGTACAAGTGTTGAATCACCTTGGTCTACGTAAGATTGGGTTTCAGTCAATGCTGGTATAGAGGTTTCTAGAATAAATCTAGAATATTTCCATAGATGTCAAAGTAAACTCAGACCCCCTTGGCAAACCCCGTCTCTCCCTGTATTGAGTGAGGCTAATGAAGTTTTCTGTCTTTTTTGGGGGGTGGGGGTTCGAGACAGGGTTCCTCTGTATAGCCCTGGCTGTCCTGGAACTCACTCTGTAGACCAGGCTGGCCTCGAACTCAGAAATCTGCCTGCCTCTGCCTCCCGAGTGCTGGGATGAAAGGCATGCATGTGTCACTATGCCTGGCTTTTTTCTGGCTTTTTAAACTTGCCTATTTGTACATATTTAATGAAAATGGGATTATGCAATATGTAATTCTTTGTGGCTGCTTTCTTTTTAAAATGTATTCGTCTGTGTGCATATATGACTACATACGCATGTATGTGCATGCATGTGGAGGCCTGACCACAACCTTGGGTGTCATCTCCAGGAGCATCCATCACCTCCTTTGAGACAGAATCTCTCACTGAACCTGTTTGTTGAGTAGGCTAACTGGCTCTGTTTTCCCAGGTACTTTGACTGCAAGCACATAACACGTCTGACATTTCTATATGGAATATGGGACGCTGTCTGCTTTTCTTACTTTCGTCTTAGTTTATGACAGATTTGATATCTGCCTCCCATAAAAATGTTCCATGCAAGAAGTTCCATTTTACCTGAAGTCAGTAAACAAATTTATCAACTTGTATTGAGTTGAAATAGAAGAAAGTTATGCATTTCCAGAAAGAAAGAAAAAAAAAAACCTACAACTTTCTTTTGAAAAATAAGGCTCCAATTGCAAACTTGTTAGGGAAAAAATTTCTTCCAGCTATTACATCTATAAAGTATGAGCCTTGTGGGTATGTCTACAAGTGGAAAGTGTTCCCCAGAGTCCCTTTGGGGATACATCATTTGTTTCCATTTGCAATCATATATTCCTAGTCTGAACACTTGAGCAGTATAGCCCTGAGCTTGGATAGGACAGGGCTATGGGTCCAGATGCTCTCTAATCTTGCCAAGCTGGTTTGTGCTAAATGATCTATTGAATATCCTAGTTTTAGGAAACTGTTTCTTCCAGTACAGTTGAGTTTAACTTTTCTATAAAGAAAAAAAAGCATACTCTGGCCCCAAAAAGCCCATTGAATTCACCTGTACTGTTAAGTATCATACACTGTCATATTACTCTTAGCCACTTTAAAAATCGGGAATTTAAAACAATATCTGCCTATTCTTTTGACTTCATTATTCTGTAGTTGACTTTCTGTCCTTTTGATAATATAACAATAGTTTTTTATGATTGAGGTGACTTAGAATTCTCATTTGGAAGCAGTACTTTCTAGAATCTCTCAGATGGTGCCTGCCTGTGATCTGGTGAACTGGGAAGTCATGCACAGCCCATTTTCACATGCATAAAATGAATAATAATGAAACAGAAAGCTCATTATGTGAGCAAGCTTGATATCAGATGAAAAATTATTTTAGGATGAATACACTGTAAAGTAGCATAAAAATTACCATAGCATGATATAAGTAGTTTGAAAGTTTGTTAGGGTTTTACTTCTGTGAACAGACACCACAACCAAGGCAACTCTTAAAAGGCCATTTAAATGGGGCTGGCATACAAGTTCAGAGGTTCAGTCCATTATCATCAAGGTGGGAGCATGGCAGCATCCAGGCAGGCATGATGCAGGAGGAGCTGAGAGTTCTACATCTTCATCTGAAGGCTGCCAGGAGAAACTGTCTCCCACGTGGTTAGGAGGAGGGTCTCATTGCCAGCCCCCACAGTGCAACACTCCCTCCAACAAGGTCACAACTACTCCAACAAGGCCACACCCACTCCAACATGTCCATACCTCCTAATAGTACCACTCGCTGGGCTAAGCATATTCAAACCACTGTAAAGTTCATTCTTAAATTCAAGCTTTGGGAAAATGAGCTTATCCTAAGGCATAGTTATACTATCTTTAAAAGTTACTTATTTCTTAGCATAAATAATGAATTAATGATATTAATTTGGCATAATTTTCTTGAAACAGATACTAGGGAGGAACGACAACTTTCTCTTGAGATTTTGTTTTAAAAAGCCAGACAGAGTACACAGGATAAGTTTCCATGGTTATCAGCAAGATAAAGATGACACCACTCAAGGGAGGAGGGTAGTTTTGATGAATTGTAAATACTAAGACCTCTGTTGATAAAAAGTAAACTTGAGAATGTAAAAAGTAAAGCCATAAGACAAGCAATGGCATTCATGGCACACACATGTGTTAGTTACATATAACAACTTATGGGAGAAGCAGTTTCTTTTGGTTTATGGTTCCAGATGGACACATGTCCCTCATGGAGGGCAGGCACGGTCGCAGGAGCAAGAAACTGAGACCCCCACATCCTGAACCATAGGCACAAAGCAGAAAGAGGAAACTTAAACTAGCAATGGCTTGATTCTGAACACAAAGTTCACCCCAGGGAACACACCCCATCCAGCAAGCCTGCGTCCCAAGCCGTACCACTAACTGGGCTCCAAGTGTCCATGCACCAGAGAGAACGGGGCCATTTCTCATTCAGACCTCTGCAGTGCACCAAGACCAGACTCACCATCAGAACATCAAAGAGAGAGAAGAGAAACAGAGTATTTCCTGACAATTCAATTCTTGAAAAAGAAAAGACAGGGAACACAGAACACAGAGGAGTGTCGTGAGTCTTTATGCACACTCCACAAAGCTTAGCCATGTGGCTGATAATCATAAAATCTCTCTTTTGTAGACATGCCGCTTGTGTTGCTCTGCCTGGCTTGAACTCACTATGTTGCTGAAGCTGGCTTTTGACTCCTCACCCTCCTGATTCCTCGTAAGTACTGGGATTACAAGTGTGCACCGCCATGCTCAGCGATCCAACTTGTCTTTCACTACGGAAGTACGAGTTGAAACCACGATAAGATACCACCTAATGCTCTCAAGAGAGGCTCAACTTGAACAGACTGGCAATCCCAAGCCTGGGGAAAGTGTGGAGCACTTGGAACATGGTTTAGTCCCAGTGTAAATGGTGAGAGCAGCTTTGGAAAATACTTCCAAAATAAATATTACAGTCAAAGCCACAGCAATTCCATTTCTAGGAACAACTGCAATGGATATACGGGAAGGGCAAAAGTCGTGTGCATAAGTATCTTATAAATCTTTAAAGTTAATTTAAATCTTAATAAAAGTTTAAAAAGTTAAATCTTATAAAAGTTAAAACTGACAGTAGTCTAAATGTCCATGAACACAGAAAGGAAGAATTAGCTGTGTTTTACTCAGCAGAGAACAGAAACAGCTTTTGTATGTTCCAACACGAATGGATGTCATGCCATTATGTCCAGCAGTGGTCAGACACCAAGAGCACACAGACTGCATGATTCTGCTTTCCATGAAGGTCAAACGCAGGTAAGGCAGACCAAGTATCAGAAGTCTAAGAGTCGTGGCTGCCAGCAGGAGGACTCTGGAGCACACAAAATGCTTTTTCTTGAATTGGATAGTGATACCTAGGTGTATGCACTTAGAGTGTGTCATGGGGTATGTGTGTTATGTGAGTGGTGTGTGAGTGGTGTGTGTGTGTGTGTGTGTGTGTGTGTGTGTTGCAGTTTGTGTATGTGTGTGATGTGTGAGATGTGGTATGTGAGGTGTGATGTGTGTGTGTGGTTTATGTATGTGTGTCATGTTTCTGTGGTGTGTGTGTGTGTGTGTGTGTGTGTGTGTGTGTAGTATGTGAGTGGTGTAGTGTGTATGTGTGCGGTGTGGTGTGTTTGGGTGTGTTTTCTGTGTGTGTTATATGTATGTGTGTGTGGTGTATTGCGTAGTGTGGTATGTGTTGTATGTGTGCGTTGTGAGGTGTGATATGTGTGTAGTGTGGTGAGTATGTGGTGTGGTGTATATGGTGTGTTGTATGTGTATATTATATGTGTGCGAAGTGGTATGTGTGCTGTGTTGTCTGTGTGTGTTATATGTTGTGTATGTCTGTGGTGTGTGTGTTTATACACTTTCCTGTATGTACATTATTTGCCAATAAAAACCAAACCCATGAAGGAGTTTAAGTTGCATAAACATCATTTTCATATCACTTTACAGGTTTTCCCTCCTTTTATACCAAAAAAAGGTGAGACTTTGGGTCTTCTTTTTTGCCTTGCAGAACCGAGATGTGTTTTGAGACACATTGCTACGGCACTCATCCAGTGTGTTTCCATTGCTGTCTTCTTGTCCCCAGGCTGTGCCTGTTCCATATTCTTTTTAGCGTTATGAGCTAGTGCTGCTGCTACTTTTCCATTCGACCCTAGGACAAACGCATTACCAAACATTAAAGAAAGACCAGTCACCCTGGGGCTGAAGTGAGACCTCAGCACATCCGATATCTAATGGAACAGGGTTACTGTTGGTGTGTGTATATCTTTTTGTATATGCTGTTGTAAAGGGCCTTTATAATGAGAACATAAGAGATTATTGTGTCAGAAGAAAACCTCTTGTTCCCTCTGTGATGACTATTCCCTCTACCAAAACATAGCTCGAGACAGTGTGCAGGCAATAACCCGGAAAGACTTTGCTGGGTTTTAGCGTCTGCAGACAGAGTCAAACTCTAATCTACTAACAGTTATGCTTGACAAGGATTCTCTCTCTTTGAACTTCAAGTGACTTTCCTGTTAAGACAGTTATGTCACAAAACCATTATAAGGATTTAGATGATATATTACGTAAACATCCCTGCCATAATATTTAACACATCTGGATGGTCAAGATGGGAACTCTCCACCCTTTTCATTCTTTTCCTTTTTAGGCAAAAACTAAGCCATTTCGATAGTTTCCAGTCCTGATGCATGTCACAGCATCTGACTTTAGAGACAGCAGGCCATGGGATATTGATTTTGTGAGTCCATGCAGAGCCCAGTTGCTTTCTGTAACTTCCCCCTCGTTTCCACATGAAACTTGTATTCCAGATGGGATTAAAAACATGAAAGTAACTCCTTCCATGGGTGTTTATTTCCCAATTCTAAGAAGGGGCGAAGTGTCCATATTTTGGTCTTTGTTCTTCTTGAGTTTCTTGAGTTTAACAAATTGTATCTTGGGTATTCTAAGTTTCTGGGCTAATATCCACTTATCAGTGAGTGCATATCATGTGAGTTCTTTTCTGATTGGGGTTACCTCACTCAAGATGATAACCTCCAGATCCATCCATTTGCCNAGGAATTTCATAAATTCATTGTCTTTAATAGCTGAGTAGTACTCCATTGTGTAAATGTACCACATGTAAGGATGGACCATCCAGAAACTGCCCTACCCAGGGGTCCATCCCATAATCAGCCACCAAATGCAGACACTATTGCATACGCCAGCAAGATTTTGCTGAAAGGACCCTGATATAGCTGTCTCTTGTGAGGGTATGCCAGTGCCTGGCAAACACAGAAGTGGATGCAAACAATCAGCTATCGGATGGAACACAATGCCCCCAATAGAGGAGCCAGAGAAAGTACCCAAGGAGCTGAAGGGTCTGCAACCCTGTAGGTGGAACAACAATATGAACTAACCAGCACCCCCAGAGCTCATGTCTCTAGCTGCATATGTAGCAGAAGATGGCCTAGTCAGCCATCATTGGGAAGAGAGGCCCCTTGGTCTTGCAAACTTTATATGCTCCAGTACAGGGGAACACCAGGGCCAAGAAGTGGAAGTGGGTGGGTAGGGGAGTGGGGTGGGGGGTATAGGGGACCTTGAGGATAGCATTTGAAATGTAAATGCAGTAAATACCTAATAAAAATGAAAAAAAGGGCTGGTGAGATGGCTCAGTGGGTAAGAGCACCCGACTGCTCTTCCGAAGGTCCAGAGTTCAAATCCCAGCAACCACATGGTGGCTCACAACCATTTCTAACAAGATCTGACTCCCTCTTCTGGAGTGTCTGAAGACAGCTACAATGTACTTACATTAATAAATAAATAAATCAAAAAAATGAAAAAAAAAACATGAAAGTACTTGTAAATTTCCTTTGGTAGGAAAGAAAATACAGTATTTATTAACTCAAAAGTGTGAGAATTTATTTTGTACCTATGTTTTTATTGTTCTCTTTATTTTTATTTTATGTGTGGGGGTGTCTTTCCTGTGTGTAAGTCCATGTGCATACACAGCAGAGCCTGCAGAGGCTGGAAGAGGGAGAAGGATCCCTTGGGACTGGAGGTACAGATGGTTGTGAGCTGCCATGTTGGCTCTCGAAATCCAAGCCAGATCCTGAAGAAGAGCAATCAGGGTTCTTAACTGCTGAACCATTTCTCCAGTCTCTTACATCTATTATTATTATTACTACTACTACTACTACTACTACTATTATCATAGCTTTGGATAAACTTCTGTCAATAACATTATAACCTAATAATGTGTTCTTTTATGAATTGACATTTGACTACATTTCATTATAATCACTTGAAGCTCTTTTTGTTTTGTTTTGTTTTGTTTTTTTAAATGCATTACCTTGAAAATGAAACAAAGGTTCTATAGTGATGAGTATCTTCATTTTATAAGTAAAAGTAAAGAAATGGAGAAACTGCATAAGGTAACCATCAAAAGTTAAGAAAGAATGAGTCTCTTTTTTCCCTGAAAGTAGATACAAATGGGAAAACACAAACAAACAATAGAACAAAGTCAACGTCCAGAGACAGTGAAGTCAACATTAGCCAAGGTTTAGGCTCACAGTCACAGTGTCCATGCTTGCTGGTTGAGATTTTTTTTAAATATTTATTTATTTATTTATTTATTGTCTTAGTTCTGGTTTTACTGCAGTGAACAGACACCATGACCAAGGCAACTCTTATAAGGACAACATTTCATTGGACCTGGCTCACAGGTTCAGAGGTTCAGTCCATTATCATTAGGTGGGAACCTGGCAGCATCCAGGCAGGCATGGTGCAAGAGCAGCTGAAAATTCTACATCTTCATCTGGAGGCTGCTAGCAGAACACTAGCTTCCTGGCAGCTAGGACTAGGGTACTAAAGCCTACTCCCATAGTGACACACCTACTCCAACAGGGCCACACCACCAAATAGTGCCATTCCCTGGGCCAAGCATACACAAACCATCACTTTTATTTATTCATTCATCTATCCATCTATCTATCTATCTACCTAACTATCTATCTATCTATGGCCCCTTCCTCTTCTCCTCCCAGCCCCTTCCTATCCCCCCCCCACATTCTTTCCTTCCTTTCTCTTCAAAGAAAGAGATGTCTATCAACCCATCTTGGCATATCAAGTTTCAATAGGACTAGGTGCATCTTCTCCTGTTGAGCCCAGACAAGGCAGCCCAGTTAGGGAAAGGGGGTCCAAAGGCAGGCAGCAGAGTCAGAGACAATCCATGCTCTAGTTGTTAGGGGTCCCACATAACAATCCAGCTACATATCAGTTACATATGTGTAGCAGGGCTAGGTCTGCTCCATGAATGCTCTTTGGTTGGTGGTTCAGTCTCTGAGAGCCCCTAGGGGCCCAAGATAGTTGATTCTGTAGGTTTTCTTGTGGTGTCCTTGACCTCTCTGGTGCCTTCAATCCTTCCTCCCTCTCTCCCACAGGATTCCTCAAGCTCAGCCTGTCTGGCTGTGGGTCTCTGCATCAGTTTCAATCAGCTGCTGGGCAAAGCCTCTCAGAGAACACTTCCTGTCTGCAAGTATCAATATCATCAATAGTGTCAGAGATGGGCTTAAAGCCAGGCCTTGGAGCCTTCTCTGGCAATCAAGGCTCTGCATGCTGCCTCCGTGTCCATCTGCCCTGTTGGCACCACTGAACAGATCAGACCTGCCTGGCACACTGAGGCCTGGAAGAGTGCAATTAATAAAGATGTGGACACCTTTCTTCATACTACCCCTTGCAGGTCACATGGTGTATTTGTCAGGGTTTCTATCCCTGCACAAACATCATGACCAAGAAGCAAGTTGGGGAGGAAAGGGTTTATTCGGCTTACGTTTCCATATTGCTGTTGATCACCAAAGGATGAAGGACTGGAACTCATGCAGGTCAGGGAGCAGGAGCTGATGCAGAGGCCATGGAGGGATGTTCTTTACTGACTTGCTTCCCTGGCTTGTTCAGCCTGCTCTCTTATAGAACCCAAGACTACCAGCCCAGACCTCCCCCCTTGATCACTAATTAAGAAAATGCCTTACAGCTGGATCTCATAGAGGCATTTCCCCAACTGAAGCTCCTTTCTCTGTGATCACTCCAGCTGTGTCAAGTTGACACAAAACTAGCCAGTACACATGGGGAGCAGGCCAGTGTCAGCAGATGCTTTTAAAGACTTGCAGCAGTTCAGATAAAATACTAGTTACTCAGTAATCTGACTACAGCACTTCTATAGCCTACTGCCATTGACTTTTTGTTTCCATCAGGGAAACTGTTAACTTAGTTTCTGCCTGTCTTAGTGACTCTTCTATTGCTCTGAATAGACACCATGACCAATGCAACCTGTATAGGTAGACATTTAATTGGGAGCTTGCCGACAGTCAGATGGTTAGCCTGTGAGCATCATGGCAGGGAACACAGCAGCAAGCCAGCAGGAGTGGCAGTGGAACAGTAACTGAGAGCTTGCATCTGATCCAGAAGGAACAGGCAGAGAGAGATCCTGGGCCTGGAACAGGCAGAGAGAGATCCTGGGCCTGGTGTGGGCTTTTGAAACCTCACAACCCAAACCCAGTGACATACTTCCTCCAATAAGAACACAACTACTCCAACAAGGCCACACCTCCTAATCCTTCTCAAATAGTTCCAGTAACCGGGGACCAAGCATTCAAACAAATGAACCTATGGGGGCCATTCTTATTCAAACCACCACAGTGCTTGAGTTATCAATGTTCAGGATTCTTTTGGTACCATTTTCTTACTATTTGATAGATTTCAAATTATTCAATGCAATTCTTTACAAATAAAAGTCCATGGAAGATTCCTTGGGATGTTGTCACTCTTACTGAACTTGCATGGCCCCTCGAATATGAGTCGGTCCCTGCTGCAATTGTGGTATCATTTATTAGCAGATGATGTTAATGAAGGACCTATAGATGGTTTGCTTTCATTGGTTAATGGCTTATTTTGTCACTATGGCACTGACTCTATTTCAGGTATTTTTTTTATATTCCAAAAACTTAAAAGAGGCTGAGAAGAACATTCTAGCTTATGAATGAAAACCAAAGACCCCTCCCTCTATTTTAGTGGTTCTTATCCAGAGTGTGAGAAAACAAATCTCATGTATAAGCCTTTTAGAAAATCTAGTGCATGATAGCTGAATGCAGTCCCTCAGGACACTTTTTACCACCCCTCTCTAGACAATGCTACTCAGACTTTGGGGTGAAGAGTCAGAGAGCAATGTGCATAGCTCTCTCGCTCAGGCCAATGTTTGTTACGTAGCGACTTAAGAACCTCATCCCCAGCCAGCTGGCTTTGAGTCCCTGCTGCTGCTCCCCAGCCATGCAATTCTGAGCAAGATACAGAACCGGTTGCTCATTGGTTTTCTCTTGTGAAAGGGACTCATGGTGACAGTAAATAGGGTTTTCATTAGAGGATCTCTCATAGGAAGACCCAGCCTGATGTAGCTGAAACAACCTCTCACATTGTGTATGCCATACACAATGATACACACAAACACTTACCAGTCACTTCCCCCTTATACTAAAGTGAAAAATTCTCCCCCAAACCAAGGAGAGCCTCCTTGTCATATATGCATCCTCTTAAACTGGTGAATCTATTCCTGCTCCTAAACCCTGGGTTAAGATTGTCTGCTGTTGCCTGTGCATTGTTCCCATAAGTACATACTACACAGCCCGGAACAACCGACAACTAACTATACTACTTCACTAAGGTGTGAATTATTTATAGTTTTATTTTATTACAAAAGGATTAGGGGCAGATAACTTATAAAATATATGATGCAATAAGTTAAAAGTTAATAAACTCAGACTAAAATAGAAACAAGAGTAAGAAGACAGATTAGTCCTCCACATTTGGCTCCCAAACTACCCAGCAGGCATTGGAATCTTGGCCCTGAACTCGTTCAGGCCTAAACGCACACACAGCGTGTACAATAATCTCATCAACACAGGGAAAGAAGGGTGAGTTTTAGTGTTGCTCTTTTAATAAGCAGAGAAATTTAGATTTTTTTTAGAAAGTTAAGTACATTTCTGCAATTCATTCAGTGTGCTATTGACCTGTGAAATGCCAATTTTCAAATGTTATTTGTTTTAACCTAAAATGACGTAAATTGTGTCAGCTCCATTGGATAAAATATAAAGTCTTTCCAAATGCTTGCTAGTTGTTGCTACTCCCACAGAAGACAACTGTTTGGAGTCAGTGTCCAAAGAAATGAGCCGACCATGTGTGCCAGCTACAGCGCTTATTTCCACCCTATGATTCACTTTTATCAAACCTCAAACCGGCATGTGGTTAGTTCTACAGGCTTTAAAAGGAGACAAATGAGAACTTGAGAAGCTTGGCCTACGATGACCCCGCAATCTTCTCTGGACATCCTTCCTTTGTCTTGTCAAACAACTGCCATTGGTATAAGCCTACAGCTGGATATACAAAGCTCCCACCCTGGACAGCTTCCTGGCAGGCAGAAAGCTTGGCTTTGTATTCTCTGAGCAGCCAGAGACCACGTAGTGTTCTTGTGGGCAAATCCACCATCTACGACAAGATAGCTGTCAAGTAATGAGGTTTTTAGAAAGCCATTTTGTGCTCCAACACTATTAGCTCCAGGCTTGATTGTAGAAACATTTTACTCTTTGTTTCAGATGAGAAAAGTTTGTAATGTCACACTTTAGTGATGAATGAAGCTAACTTTTTATTTCTTTTTTTTTTTCTTTTTTTTGGATTGTCTTTTTAGTACATTTATTCTGAGACTAAAAGTTTCTGAGGACCTTCAGAGTTTTTTGTTTTTTTTTTTTTTTTATTATTTTCTT
>NC_034593.1:111146942-111154294 GCF_900095145.1 Mus pahari | reverse complement strand
TACTCACTGATAAGCGGATATTAGCCCAGAAACTTGGAATATCCAAGACACATTATGGAAAACAGAAGAAAATCAAGAAGGATGAACATTTGTGGATACCTTCAGAGTTTTGACGTCCCTCAACACACGCTGAACAGATTTCTATGCATAATATATATATGTAAAAGTCTTCTTTCCACATAGCTAATACTTCTTTTGATCTTGTGAAAAGTGATATGTTGGCAAGAAAGGTAAGGATGTAATATATCTTAACCCATTTTCTCCTGATGCAGCAGAATACCATAGATTGAGTAATTTGCAAAGATAGAAGCGAATGGCTTCACAGTTCTGGAAGCTGGAAAGGTTGACAGCATGCACTGTTATCTCATGTTATCACTGTCTTTGATCTGTAACACAGCATGGTGAACAGGTAGTGAGCCTGTGTGAGAGCCAGAGAAGCAGACCAGGACTAGAGACCTGGCTTAGTGGCCTAGTCGACTCACTGTGTATCCACAAAGCCCAGAGTTTAGATCCCAGTTTCCAAGTAACAAGTTGTGTATCTCACAAACGCCTGCGACTCTAGCTTTGAGGGATCCAACAGGCTCTTCTGGCCTCCATGTACACAGAGGCACATGCATCTGCACACACACACACATGCACACACACACACACATATGCACACATGCACATGTAGAGAGGGGTAACTAAAACCTAAAACAAAATTAGGCCAAACTAATTTTTTTTTTATCTCTAGCCCAATCCTGTAATAACAATGTTGATTAATTCATGGGACTAGAGTCATAAAAAAAAAAAAACAGCAATAATTTAAGGTCAGAGTCCTTAACAATAGCACAGTAGTAATTACATGTTAGTGTATATTCTGGGGAAAATAGTCAACCTCCTGGCCATTTCATTTTCATATGGGTCCTAAGTTTGAGAGAGTCTGTGTTTCTGTCCACCACACTGTCAGCTCCCATGTCCTAATTACTAATTCTCACCTGCTCTGGAAACTTCTCTTCCTCAGGACCTTCACTGAACTGGTTTCTTGAAAAACTCCCCCAGGCCTCCAGGGCAAGGGACCCAACATTATGACAGATATTTCAGTGGAAAGGCTCTCCTCCCCTGGAAACAGGGTCTCTGGCCAAAGCAACTCTTTGGTGGGGTCTGAAACCCCAGGACTCTAGCTTTCTTTTCTTTTCTCGTCTTGTCTTGTCTTGTCTTGTCTTGTCTTGTCTTGTCTTGTCTTGTCTTGTCTTGTCTTGTCTTGTCTTGTCTTGTCTTGTCTTGTCTTGCCTATCCTTTCCTTTCCTTTCCTTTCCTTCTCTCTTTCTTTCCTTCTTCCTCTTTCTTTCTTTCTTTCTTTCTTTCTTTCTTTCTTTCTTTCTTTCTTTCTTTCTTTCTTTCTTTCTTTCTTTCTTCCTTTCTCCTCAGCCCCCAGTGCATACCAAGCAGCAGCTGCCGCAGGATGGATTGGTTCACTTTATAGAAGATATGAATCTAATTTTCCTTCCCTTCTCCCCTGGTTGTCCTTTATGAGGTCTAACTTCAGTCCCTGCACTCCACTGAGGACTTCTCTATCATACCACACTGGTGGGTCTGTCTGAAATTGTTCCAGCACCCTCGGTTTAACGGTTGGCTCTAGCATCAGTCGGTTCTTATGAAAGGAGGGCTACCATCTGAAGTTCCTTTCAGGAAACACAACAGGCTTTTTGAACTTTGCTTCTTGAGTCCCTTGAGAACATTATGATCCTTTTTACCCTAGAGTGATGTACTTCCAGGAACTGGAGTCACTGATTCGCTGTCTCAACATGGGACGACTCCCTTCTGGCTGTTCAGACTCACCACTGGGATGTGTTCTAAGGAAATTAAATAAATTTGATTCTCAGATCCTGGGAAGGAAATGCCTTGTGCTATTAAAATGCCACCAGATCTCTCCCCATAAAATAAATGGTCCTAGTTCTAGTTTCCGTCGCATCATTTCCTAACACCAATCATCTTATGTCACTAACCTAAGTCTACATAACAAACTTTACCTTTGACATTCTGCCTTCACTGCCCGCTCTCAATATTTAGGCTAAGCTCTGTGAAGTTTTCTGTGTTGTTTTTACTGACGGTATACCCTGATTAAATATGATTATGTTAAATGACTTTTGTTTATTAGAGTACTCATAATTATTGATTTGATATAATTTCTTACAAGTATCCTGCCTACTGTCCCGCTGCTAGTCTATGCCTATAATTTGAAGGTTTTGTTCTTCACACAATTAGCAAGAAAATGCACCCTAAGAAGTTTTGATTCAAATTGATTTATAAGTAAGAAAAATATATATATATATATATTCCAACTTCCTTCAAATGCATACAAATGGAGAAACCTAACAAATTAGTCATTTAATGTTTGTCAATAGATTAATAATAGAAATAATTATAAGACTGTTAGTACATTCTTCTTAGGATATTATTAATATTTTCTATGTTTTCAATACAATATCCTGTTTAGTAACATTTACAAAAACTAGTTTAAAATCCTAATATGGTACTTCCTCATGAGCCAGCAAGTGGATCAGTTTTAAGCTGCTTGCTGAACAAACCTGGCAACCTGCACTCAGTTCCCAGAACCCATGTCAAGGTAGATGAAGAAAATTAACTCCACAAGACTATCCTCCAACCTGCTCGTGTGTGTGTGTGTGTGTGTGTGTGCGTGTGTGTGTGTATGTGTGTGTGTGTGAGAGAAAGAGAGAGAGAGAGAGAGAGAGAGAGAGAGAGAGAGAGAGAGAAACTTCCTGCTAAGTTTGTCAGGGTTAAAACTACTTAGTATAACCACATTAAATTTGGTCTGACAGTCTGATTGTTTTTGTCATGCTCAATCTAGATTTTAAACAGCTGGATTTTAAACTCCTATTCCATCTTTAAGATTGGTTTAATAGACATCATGGATATCCAACATCCATATTGGAGGCTAAACTCAGTGAGAACTAAGGGCCTATGAGAACAGGTTCAATTTTGACCTTTACTCTCAGGTCAAAGGGACCAGGGAGCCAGGAGACCAAGTTGAAAGTCTTTGCAAAGTTCTATGGCTCCAGTAAGCCATTTGTCCTCTTGATTAGAGAGATCGCTGAGACTCCCGTGGGAAGAGAGCCTCTCATGAGAAAGTGACTCCAGCAGACTGGCTTGTAAGCCAGCCCGAGGAGCATTTTCTTGATTAATGACTGATGTGGAAGAGCCCCCCACACTGTGGACAGTCCATCCCTGGGCAGAGGGTCCCGAGTTACATAAGAATGCCACAAGGAGCAAGCCAGTAAGCAGCCTTCATAGCTTCTTTTGCAGTTCCTGCCTCCAGGCTCCTCCTTGAACTCCCTCAGGGATGGAACTTTTCACCTGAGAAGTGTGAACCAAAACTAAGTATTCCCTCCTCGTGTTTCTTTTGGTCTTGGTCTTTTAAAACATCATTAAAAACCCCTAAGACAGTCGGTGAGAAGCTGATCCATACGGACAGGTGACACGGCTGGTAAAGAGTAACTGCAGGATACACCGAGCTCCTCCTAAAACCCCACAAGGGAGCTGTGGAGCCTCCCAACATAACCAGTGGGTTAATCCTGGCCACCTACATGATCTTAAGCACCCAGGTGGACAGTATGGACAATAAGAGTAAGAGTAAAATAATTAATATTACTAAAAATTAATTTCTGTCAGATCTCAATTAGGATTCTATCTTAATCCAGGTCAGCTAAAGGACCAGGTGTAGCTGCTTGTATTCTCATGCTAATTACATGCCACAAACTGCTCACACAAGTGTCCACATGTAAGACACGGATGGACCCTGCCCCCAGTTGGTTCTGATTGGGAAATAAAGATGCCGATAGCCAATGGTTGGATAGGGCAGGCAGACACAGGACCTTGAGGATTCTCAGACTAGAGAACGAGAGGAAGGGGAAGGAGATCCGCCATGCCAGGAGAAGGAGAGGAGAGACACCATGCCTGAGAGTGGAAGACTTCGCTGGCATGTGAAGGAGCCGGGAGAGTGTGGTCCAGCTGGACAACCTCTGGGTCTAGAGCACCCAAGATAAAATGTAGGAATTAGTATGTAATAACTTGGGATTATCAGAGGGGGTGGAGGGGTGGAGGTGGGGGTGAGTTAACTGCATGGAGGTTAGGAAGTAGCCCAGCCATTGCACTGATTAAGGTATATCAAAATATAAAGGCTGTGTGTGTGTCTTTCATTCGGGAACCCAGAGCATTGGGGTGGGTATCGAGGAGCGCACTGATGGGATTTATTTAATTATTCTAATTCTACAACCTGGTGAACCTAAAGACCTGCAGAGGCAGTCATTCAGGTAAGTAACTTAGCCAAGATAGAAGGGATCCCTAGAGCATCACTGGGCAACTGGTACACACTGATTATCACATAGGAAAACATGTGTTTATTTTCTTCTGTTTAATGGTGTCTTCCCCAAACTCCAAATTTCTTGTCCCAATGCACAATGTGTCTTTACACCAACATACCAAATGGGCAATACTTGCTCCTAACACAGAGCTTCTTCCTCTATCTTTTTCTTCCTATTGTTCAAAGACCGTCTTTAGCACTCACAGACCAAGCGTGTGCTAACCCAAGAACTTCAAATGACACAGGAACAGTTGAATTCATCTCAGCAGTTACAGTTTCCAGGACAGTCAGCTCTAGATTTGTTGACTGATGCTAAAGGTAGGATATGCATTATGGTCAAAGAAGAATGCAGTGTTCACACAAGTAGACATGACAATATAAAGCATCACAACAAAGTCACCAACATATCATCAAACACGCCAGTGACCTTGGGGAGACAGAACAAAAGATTTGACTGGTGAGATTTTAAAATATCTGGTCCTAGATCTAGACCACCAACCAAGGAGAGTACCTGGGGGGGGGGGGATCCACAGCTCTAGATACGTATGTAGCAGAGGATGGCCTTGACTGACAGCAATAGGAGAGGAGGCTCTTTGTCCCAGAGAGGTTTGATGCCCCAGCATAGGGGGATGCTGGAATGGTGGTGGGCAGGAGAGTGTGGGTGGGTTGGGGAACATCCTCATAGAGGAAAAGGGGAGGGGGAAGGGCAGATGTGGGATAGGAGGGGGTTGATGGAGGGGGTAACCTGGAAGTGGGATATCATTTGAGATGTAAATGAATGTAATGATTTTAAAAAATAATAAATAAATAAATAAATAAATAAATAAATAAATCTGGTCCTAGTTGCCCTGGTTGCTTCTCTTCCTGGGGCCACTCTTAGCTACATTTCTAATTCTTACACTCGATCCCTATATTTTAAACCTTCTAACCAAGTTTTTTTTTTTTCCTTCTAGGGTTCAGCAGTTCCATCTTCAGGTGATTCTTCAGCCAGGCTTTTGATCCTTGCCGTAAGATGTACTACTTAAAACCCCTGTACCACACAACCCTGACCATTGAACAAAACTGCCCTTGAATATGTTCCCTTTTTGTGCCACCTCACGGAACCTCTACAAGAGAAATAAATGGTAGGTAGAGACAGGGTTCAGTGTATCAGCTCAGTTTGGAAAAACTCCTAAAGAAAAGACCTCTAATGTCACAAGATTGGGTTTCTTGCTCTGTCAGAGTAGAATGTAGGCCATGATTGAAAGACCAGAAAAGGAACACGATCCCAGTGTGAGCTGGATTCAAAACAGATGCCCCAAAGGAAACCTGTGACTTCATTCTACTCAAACAGTGAAACTGGAATAGAAGACTGATGTGTTCCAACAAAATTAGCCAGAACCTATACTACAGGTCATTGTCATTTGCATGCCAAGAATTATATTCCTAGAAACTACATACAAATGTGACTCACCCTGACAAAATGAGTACCCCTCCATAATGGAGTCCCCACAACCTGTTATTGTACACGAGATTCTACTGTTATAGTTATCTCTAATCCTCTTTGCAGTATGCTAAATAAAATACTTCTTTCAACTCTGGTTTAAAGGGTGAATTCCTTCACCCTAAATCCCCCATGACTATACCTCTGTCTCCAAAATTATTTACAATTCATAATAGTAGCAAAATTACAGTTATAATGTAGCAATGAAAATAATTTTATGGTTGGGGTCACCACAACATAAGAGCTGTGTTAAAAGGTGGTAGCATTGGGGGGGGGGGATGAAAACTTCTAGTCTAGAGATTTTGATATAGCTAGTTCTCTACTGTCTTCATTGCTGTGGTGGTATAACAAGTTTTAAAGTCAGTAAGTGAATTACGTCTTTGTTTTCCTTTAAGAATGTCTGCTATTTTATAAGAATCTTGAATCTTCATACAAGTCTGAATCTTAAGACAAGTTTGTCAGTTTCTATGAAAAGATAAATCAGTGTGAACTTCAATAGTTATCGTGTTGACTCTGTAGGATGCTTCAGGGAAGAACTGTCATTTTGGTAACTTTAAGTCTTTCAGAACCTGGATAAAGAATGTCTCCCATTACTTAGATCTTCATTTACCTGATGGTCATATATATTTCAATGTACTCTCTTTATGCATCTTTTGTTAGGTTAAGTCTAAATATTCTGTTCCTTTTGATACTGTTACTAATGATGCTATTTTCTCAAGTTCATTTCTCTTTAAGTCATTGCTATTGGATAGTAATATAACGGGTTTTTTTTTCCCATGCATGGGCCTTGAGTTCTGTGATCATTATGTAATGATATGGTCATTTCCTCCAGGCATAATATGACCGTTGCCATCATGAAGCATAGCTGTAGCCATGGTAACAAAATAAGCAAAACAATATAGTTGTTTTGTTTAGCTCTAAAGTCAGGGCCATGGAGCTGTAGACATTCCAGAGTATAAGGACACAGGGAGGGCCACCAGCCCCTCTGCAGCAATCCCAACCACCATTCCTTGGCACTTTCCTTTCCAGAATCATAGTATCTTGAGAGGTATTGTTGGAAAACCAGGGCTTTTGAGTCATTTATGCTGTTGTAAATAAACCCTCACCCATGTTCCTGCAAATAGCTTCAATGTGCCCTCTGTTTCACTGAATTGGACTTAGATGGAATAATGTCTTTAGTCTGTCAGTGTCCTGTCTGGAGTGCATGGCTATTTGTTTACTGTTCCCTAGGTATCTAACTCACTGTACTATTTCTGTGAAGAGACACCATGACCAAAGCAATTCTATGAAGAAAATGTTTATTAGGGGTTGCTTATAGTTTCAAGGGGTCAGCCCATCATTATCATAGCCAGGAGCATGGCAGCATACATGGTGCTGGGACAGTAACTACATCCTGGTCCACAGGCCAAGAGAAAGTGTATGAGAGAGGGAGGAAGGAAAAGAGAGAGGGAGGGAGGGAAGGATGGGGAGAGAGAGAGAGAGAGAGAGAGAGAGAGAGAGAGAGAG
>NC_034593.1:111101450-111146897 GCF_900095145.1 Mus pahari | reverse complement strand
AGAGACAGAGACAGAGACAGAGAAAGAGAAAGAGACAGAGGGAGAACTTGACCTAGCCTGACCTTTTGAAACCTCAAAGCCTACTCCAAATGACAGACTTTCAACAATAAGGCCACACCTCCTAATCTTTGTAATTCCTTTAAATAGCACCACTCCCTGGTGACTAATCACTCTGTGGGGGGCATTGTTATTTGCACCACCATTCTAGGATAAAGCATAGAACAAATGGTGGACTTTATATATTATTTGTGATGGGTAAAGATGTATGTGTACATGCATGTGTATGTTCGAATGTCCTAGGGTTTTCTAAGGTTTTTCTCAGTATGATACAAGAATAATAAACACTACAATAAAGATAGTTTTATTTTTCCACTTAATACATCTTTTTTCACCTAATCACTTGGCTTGGACCTTCACTCTGTTGTTGCATGAAAAGAAGTAGATATTCCTTTCTACTACTGAACATAAAAGAAAGTCATCCAGACACTTACCATTGAGTATAGTTATATTATATATAGTATAATTATATGTATATAATCATATACATATACACTATTAGGTGAATAACAATCATTGCTTTTCACATTTGCACCAACCAATCGCTATCTATAAAGTTTATGTATATATATATATCAATTTTAAATCAGTTGCTATAAAATCGATTTATATTTATTAATGCTTGTAGAGTATCTCTCCTGTACCAGGTTGCCCCTCCCTTCCTCTCCCTCTCCTCCTCTCTCTTGCTTTCTCTCTCTCCCTACCTTTTTCTGTGTGTCTGTGTGTTTGTGTGTGTGTGTGTGTGTGTGTGTGTGTGTGTTAGGCAGCATGCTATATATTCAGTAACCTAAGTGTTAGAGTGTGCGAATTTGTAGCAGCAGTGAAGACGGAGAGAAATGTTCATATCCTGTTTGTTCAATTTAAATGTGGTCACAGGAATTCCTGGAAACTTGGATAAGAGATGTGGGAGAGGGAGAAGCTAAAATGACTACAGCGTTTTAGTGCTGTTTATCAGTAAGAAGAGAAAGGATGTGGACAGACTCTAGACCGGAAGGGAAAGTTCAGTTTTGGAGCATGCTGTGTATTCATTTGCTAGATGTTTCGTCACTTAATGTGGGGACTGTGTCTGCTCTTCATTTTATAATGGATCATTCAACTAACATCCTCAGAGGTACCAGCTTACCAATGTGCTGCTCTGGGAATCTCTGAAAAGAGAAAAACTAGAATTGATACATGCTATTTATACTATCTTTACTTTTTGGTTTTTGTTGGTTGGTTGCTGGTTGACTGGTTAGTTGGTTGGTTGGTTTGGAGGTTAGGTTGGTTGGGTTGTTTGGTTTTTTTAAACAGGGTTTTACTCTGTAGCCCTGGCTGTCTTGGAACTCATTCTATAAACCAGACTGACCTTAAGCTCTGCCAGCTCCATCTCCCAAATGCTGGGATTAAAGGAGTATGCCACCAAACCCCATGATATCTAGTCTTCAATTGGCACTCCATCCATTTTATTGAAGTACAATTTATTGCTTGTTTCTTCACCGAGACAAGGTTTTACTGTGTAGCCCAAGGTGGCCTTTAATTTGTGATCCTCCACAGCCTATCAGGTTCTGGGATTATAGTTCTGTGCCACCACACCAGACCTGACAGCTTTTAACAACTTTTTCCCATGCATCAAAATAATTTTTGATCTTGTCCTATAGAGAATAGTGTCAACAACAACAAAATAATAAAATCTAAAGCTCCGTTCGTCTTCTGAAGTGAGGAATCACTCTGTAGGCCTTGGCATTTAAATTGTGTATTCAAGGTTGATATATAATGACTCAGTAAATAAAAAATAAGTGACTCAGTAAAAAAAAAAAAAAATGTCTTCTGTTGGCACAGGAGGTGAGAGAGGCATCTGAGTGGTCACCCCATCCTTGAGTGAGGAGAGGGAGGAATGTCCATCTGTAGGACATCAAGAAGGATGTGGTACTTGGCTTTTCTTGCTAGTCTGATCTCGGGCTTCCCTTGCAGAGAGGTGTGGCCTTATGACTGATGCTCTGTAGAGGAATGCAAATGGAGGTGACATGTCCAGGTCTGCTTCATGACCTCTCCACTCCAAGTCTCTGCTCGACCAGTCTCAAATGTGTGTATTTTACCTTACAATGTGTGTAATAATAATAGTAGCAATGATAAATGCTAATAAAAGTCTCATTAGATGCTAACCACGTGTCAAGGAGTATGTAAGGCACTTTAAATATTTATTTAAATTTATTTCTCATAATAATCCTTCTGCTCCTGCTTTCCCAGTAGTGGGATTACAGGTATGAGTCACCATGCCAACTAGAGACAAACATGTTGTCATGCTGTATTGTCTACTAGCTACAGGGAGCCATTTGAATTGAGGTTGAAAATTGTTAAAAATAAAATAGCATTGAAAGTTGAGTAGGCGGCCACCACACTGAGCTGCCCCAGTGCAGAATGTTCTGCCATCTCAGAGTATGTCACAGAAAGCCCCATCGAAAGTGCTGTTCTAAAATGGAGGGTTTATGGTCAGCATTAATTATGTCAAAAATAATTCACAGATCTAACTTACTAGTGATTTTTTTCCTTTCTACATCCTTTTTTGGAGGGTTTCATTAACAATGAACATGAGCTCTGTTGCCCCGTTGCCTCCCTCTAGGGAAGACATCGACCATGGGTCAAGCAAGCTGGAAGCCTAAAGGAAGCCAGGAAGAGAGTAAAAGTAGTGCCCAGATCATCCCTTCAGCTCGTGGGCCAGGCAGGGCCATGCTATTCAGTGCACATGAGAAACTGAACCTTTACAGCTTCCTTAATGAGGAATGGTGGTACTTTGGAGCCCTGGGTAACTCAGTTGGGCCTCTAGACTAAGACCCAAACCTACACAATTAAAAAGCGCAACTGTCTTCTGAGAGTCTCCACACAACAGCTGATGGAAACAGATGCAGAGACCCACCGTCAAACAGCAGGCGGAGCTCAGGGGGGTCTTGTGGAAGAGAAAGGGGGAAGGATTGAGGGAGCCAGAGGGACCAAGGACACCACAGGAAGACCTACAGAGCCAATGAACCTGAGACCATGGGGGCTCAAAGACTGAACCCCTAATCAAAGAGCAGGCAAGGACTGGATCCAGGTTCCCTGCAGCTGTTAGCAGATGGGCAGCGTGGTCTACAGGTAGGTCTCCCAAGAGTTGAACTCAGTTCCCTGCCTTTGAATTCCTTTCCCTTAGCTGGCCTGCCTTGTCTGGCCTCAGTGAGAAAGAGTGCCTTAGGTCTGATGAGAGTTGATGTACCATAGCAGGTTGGTATGGGGGTGGTGGTGTTCCCCTCTCTAAAAGGAAAAGGGAAGTGGGGGAAGGGGAAACATGGGGAGGATGGGACTGGGAGGAGAAGAGGAAGAGGAGCTACGATGAGGATGTAAAGTTAATAAGTTAATTAATGGAAAACAAGCTCTTTAAAGACATAAAGAGCAAAGTCAATTTCTACACCATTAAATAACACTGTCAATCAATTGTTCCATGGGGACTGCCTGCGCCCTGGACTACTTGCTGCCAAGCCTACCTGCTCTTGGTGGTTGGAGGTGAGGTGGTGCAGAATCAATGACACAGACTCTGGGAGCAGGTGAGGAAAGCCACAGCAAGCTCATATGAGCACTGCTGTAAGCTCCTTTCATACCCTCCACCCATGCCCCATTGGTCCCAAGAAAGCATCTCTTCCAAACAGCAGTTCCCAATTGGCTGGTATTATCTGCCGTCAGCAATCCTTGGCGACTCAGGCAGTTCAATTAGGTCCTCTTGTAGGAGATGCCTTTGCGGCTGCACGGCTTTTATGTGGAAGCGACTGTGCTATTTCTCCTACATTTCCACCCTTTTGTTTTTAGATTTTTGACAGCTTAGTGGGAGCCAGGGTGCCTCGACATTGTTGACCCCACCTTGGAGGATTCCCAGTATAGCACATAGGATTGATTTTTCTTTCCCCCGGTGCTTCTATGGATAAGACTGAGATTTCTGGCATTTCCTCCTGTTTGTCTCTAGATGTCTAAGTTTCCAAAGCCAATCCCTAGCTCTGCCTTAGACGCTGACTACCTACTGTGAACTTTTCCAACAGGACTTTTTTTTTTCCTCCTCAAACTTATTATTAAAAAGAACTGATTAAAAGATAATAGAATAGCATCCGTGATGTATTCCCCAATTTCCCGTTATAAATGTGTTCATCCTTACCTTTTAGCTGACCCAATTCTAGTCCGTCTCTTGGTTACCACTATCTTTCTCCAGCTAGACTCCACTGTCTCCTTTTCAAAGACAATGCAATAAATATTAGTTCCAAAGACTGTCAAGGGGAAGCAAAAGAAATATATACTAATGCAGAAGGAATTCTCTGCTGTGTTTACATTTTGTCATTTCAGATTTGATGCTGGAGTCTTTAATGCATTTGGAGTGGATTCTTGTACAGGGTGATGGATGAGCCTAACTTCATTCTGCATGTGCACATCTGCTTAGGGGGAGCACTCAAGGAAGCATTATTTCTTATACATTCCTGTTTGAAATATTTAGGTTCAAATAGCCATTTAGCCCCAAACCTTTTCCTTTCCAGCACCAACAAACCCTGGGTTTGTGTGTGTGTGTATGTGTGTGTGTTCGCGCGCGTGCGTGCACACTGCTGTGTGTGCAAGAGCATGTGCATACAGGTGGCACTTGCATAGAGGTCAGAGGACAATCTCAGGTGTCAAGCTTCATCTTGCACTGTGTGTAGGACAGGCTGGCGTGTTTGCTGTTCTGTGTACCAGGGAAGCTGGCATGAGAGAAAGCGTCTGCTTTCAGAGCTTGACAGAGGAGCACGGAGACTGGAGATGTGCTCTACCGTGCCTGGCTTCTATGTGGGTCTAAGGATTTGAACTCAGGTCATCATATCTATGTGGCCAGCTTTCTCAGCCACTGAGCTATCTCCCCAGTTCCTAAAGCTTTATAACCTAGTATAGTTTATTCATACACTGATATAATATAATTCAATTTTATCAATAGTAGAATTTGTAGATAAGTGTTATAAAAATATTATTTGAGGTTTTGTGTTGTTTGGTGCATTCATTTGGGCTTGAGAAGAACCCTGCGAACCCTGATTTGTGGAGTGCTTTCTGAGACTACCACGCCCTCCTACCTACGGGTCATCACTAGGTATGAGACTTGTGCAAGCCACCAAAGCCACACATACAATTTGAAAACTTTGGGCTTTCCTGGAATTCCTTAATTTCATGGGAAAGAACTATGAAGGAAACAAGTGTTTTAGTATCGTATAGAGATGAGGGACACTTCGAATGTTAAGCTTGGGAACTTGATAACACTATTTAGAAAGTCAAGAAATTACCAACTTCCCAAATGTACTAAAATAATCCAGCATTTTCTGCTGAAGTAGGACAGACAAGGAATGTCTGCTGTATATATCTACAGGCTATCTGTAGGCTATTTACATGAAGAATTTAGGAATCTCCTTGGAGATTCATTATCTTAAAATAAAGAGACTAATGTGCAACAGATTAATCCCTATGACAAAATCTTCATTATTAGGGTGGGCTAATAGTAATAATTCATTAATAATTGGAGCTAGAGGCAGGTTCTGTCCTGTTCTATAAATTGGGATCACTGGGTCAATTTTGTGCAGTCAACGGAGCAGACAGACTGATACTCATAAATAATCAAATTTCCCATTCCTTCCCTTTGATTTTATATACTATCTTTCAATAAACTCAGAAAACATCAGAAGCTCACAGTCTGTGTCAAAGTTTAGGAATCTGAGGAGGAGCTTGGCCAGCCATCTTTTCTCTGATCAGCTACAGTCTCATGGGGGACGCTAACTTCAAACATATGCAGCACCACACTAGTAATAAAATCCCAAGACTGCTTGTGAGCTCCTATAACAGGGAGAAATGTAACCTAATATTAAAGAATGCCTCTTAAAGTGAGATTTAAATTGATAGGTGAAAAATATGAAGTTGATCGTGTATGTGACATACAAAGAAAGCATTACAGGAATGAAGGACATGTGTCAAGACCTGGTATAATATTATTTTAATAAGTTCAAAGAAAAGAAAGGTGGTTAGTCTGAACTGATGTGGAGGTAATGAATTGTATTTAGTCAGCAAACTCTCTTTAGTATTTTTTCTTTGAGAATATCACACAAATATACAATAAGACATGGTATATACAAAGAATATCATCGCATTTTCTCCTGATATTCCCTCTGGCAAGTCCCTCCGCACCTCTCCTCTTCCTCCTCCTCCTCCTCCTCCTCCTCCTCCTCCTCCTTCTCTTGCTCCTCCTCCTCCTTTTCCTCTTTCTCCTCCTCCTATCTTGTTGGAAGCCAGTAATTCAAATTAATGTTGCACATGCATAAGTTTAGAGCCATCCGCTGGAGTATCTTAACATATTCTCAATGAAAAGTTTCAAGTTATTACTAAAGATAGTCTTCTTCCTTTTTTTAATGTTATTCTTCACCCCCTCCTTCCCTTCTCCCTCTTGCTGCAGCTTGTTCTGGGCCCTGCTCGCTCTGCCCATAGGTTTGTTTGTTTGTTTCTCATTACAGATGATTGTGAGCTACCATGTGGTTGCTAGGATTTGAACTCATGACCTCCAGAAGAGCTTACCAGCCCATAAAGATATTCTTGATGAAGCAGAAACATTTATTAGTTTTAATAAATCCTACCCCTGAGAAAACAATTACCCTTTTATTGAAGATAATTTTTTCAATCCATATATTCTGATCAAAGTTTCTCCTTCCCCGTCTCTTCTCAGACCTTCCACTCCTCACCACTCATCTAACTCCACACCTTCTTTCTCTCTCTCTCTTTAGAAAGCAAAAAATAAAAAACATACAATAATAAAAAAGAAAAAAAACACAAGAAACACATACACACAGAAGCATACAAACAAAAAACATAAAAACACAAAGTCAGAAACCATGCTTTATAAGTAAAAGATCAGTACAGTTTTTAAAATGCCCAAACAAAACAATATGAAACAAAACAAAATAAAATAAAACAAAAACACAAAACCTCCAAAAATGCCATTGGGTTCATTTTGTGTAGTCCATTTACTGCTGAGCACGGGACTGCCCTTAAATACAATTTGTATACCCAGTGAGACTCCACTGGAGAAAACTAATTTGTCCTTCGCAAGTGAACGTCACTTGGAAGTAGCTTCTTTGCTAAGGATGAGGTGAGCATGTACCATTTTAAAACTATAAAACACTTAGTTGACATAGATTGAAGTAAGTGCTTGTCTCCCAAAGCATAGCCAGAGGTCAGCTGCTTCATGTAGCACAGGAGAAGGGAGAGAGGGTGAGGGATAAAAGGAAGGAGGGAGGGATAAAAGGATAGAGAGACAGACACAGAACGGAAACGGTGACAGACAGACAGACAGACAGACAGACAGACAGACTATTAATGTGAGCAGGTGCTCTAAATTCCAATAGGAAAAGGAGAGAGAGTAAAGGGCCACACATCAACGCGTCTACTCTGATGTACAGTCATTGTTCCGACCCACAGAGTCTCCCAGTTCTTCTGTCTATGCAATTCCATCACTGGGAAGAGAGGCCCCTTGGTCTTGCAAACTTTATATGTCCCAGTAGAGGGGAACACCAGGGCCAAGAAGTGGGAGTGGGTGGGTAGGGGAGCAGGGGCAGGGGGAGGGTATAGGGGACCTTCTGAATAGCATTTGAAATGTAAATGAAGAAAATATCTAAAAATAATAATAGTAATAATAAATAATAATAAGTGTACACCTGTGGTATCTGAGAAGCTGCTAGACAGTGGTCACTAACAGTAATTTGCTGGCATGGCCTCCTGTGGGTCAGAATGGACCACTTCCCTACCCCACATTCAGAGATGTCTAACTGGTAGAACTGACAGATTGAAGTCTGATGGAGTATTCACAGTGACAGCGCTGTGATAACAAGCCATTTAAATTTCTATTAAAAACTAATTATGGAGACCCAGTTGTTGAACATTTACCAGCAGAACTCTGGTCTCTGCCAAGTTCTTTTTTCCTTCGAACTTTCTCCCTCTCATGTCCCCAAGGCAGAGGACTGGCGCTCGCCAACAGTCCTCATTTATTCAATAGTATTTGAATGTGAGTTAATAGTTTCCATACTTAAAATATAAAATTCTAGCAGATAATATGATTGGTAAGTATTGAATATTAATTAAATAATATTTTGTCAAAAGAAGGCTAAGACTGCATGTTTTAATTCTCATTGAAATACTTTGTCTTCTACCACATTTTGAATTGTGATACTTACATCACAATTGAGGGGTTTATGTTTACATGCTAAAACCCAGCCCATGAGACAAACATTAAAATCACTAAGTTCCTTTATTTCATACTCTCCTAAAAGTATATTTAAAGAAAAAAATGAAAATAAATCTTATGATCTCCCCAATGTACATTAGTTTAAATAGTTCCAATATTGTGTGTGCACTTAGGGCTAAAGAAAATGCTGTGGTGGGGTGTGGTTGCTGCTGAGCAAGCCTTCGACTCTGTTTTAGCTAGTAGTTAGTCATGAAAAAGCTGCGCCCACTAGTGATGAATTTCTAGGTATTTAGGGATTGATGGCAGAGCTTGTAGAGTGACGTTACCTAGTCTTTGCTTGTATTTGTTCTCACTGTGGCCTCTAGTCACATCCCATTATTAATTAGAACCCACACTGTGACATGGCCAAGATAACAGGCTTTTTTTTCTTCCTAATTTTTAGTTGTACAAAAAATAGTGTTGTAGCAGGGGGTTTCTGAAGGAGAGACCTGGAAGAGGGAAAAACATTTGAAATGTAAATAAAAAAAAATATCCAAGAAAAAAAAGAATTTGTTAACATTTATAGGTTTTGAGTATTCATTTACCATAAGGATCATTCTGCTAAACTTTATATATTACAAAGTGGTAAGAAATAATACTTCAACATACTTTGTGTTTAAAATCTCTAAGCATCTTATGTTTTGTCCACCTCTAGGAAGGATTAAAACACCCTCAAAATTAGACATAATCCTTCTTCTATCAAAAAGCCCTCACAGTATTAAAACATATTTCCATAGCGAGCACTTTGTCATGGTGAATGAATTTGAGTGTATTCCTTGGAAGATAAACAGTGGAAGATAAACAAAATGTTGGGCTTCAGTTACAGCCAAGCCTTCCAAAAGAAATAAAGTGAGTCGTTAATCTTCATAGTCCTGGAATCTGCTCACCGTTAGCCAAAAGACTATTTAGGGACTGCCTATGCGTCTATGCATGCAGGAACTCAAACCTGGACTGTGCACTGAGGAAAGAGCAGAGACAGGACAAAAGTGGGACCACTGACCAGGCTAAGGATGGCAGAGATGTGTGCATATGTGCGTGTATGTGTGTTGGGAGACTGGCAATGAGGCAAAGGGGCAGGCAGTATCACTGTTAGTATCGCTGTGCTTGTTGGCAACTAGAGCTAAGTAAAGTCTCCCAGAGACAAAATTGACACGGGGTTTCCATAATGGAACCTTTGAGAACCTTGGTCCCAGATGAGTTTTAGGCAGCTTGAGAAGTCAACTAATCTTTACTCCACATCAGTTGTTCTTTGTGTCTTTTCATTCTGCGTGTTTGAGTACATGTATATATATATATATATATATATATAATATATATATATATATATATATATATATATATATATATATATATTGGCAAATGTTTAAGAAACAAACAAACAAATAAATAATGACCTTGTCATACACACACAAACATGTGACATCTGATTTCGACTAACTTCATTCTGCAGTGCAGAAAGTACAGAAAATACTGGTTTGGGTGAAGAAGTAAAACGTAGCTCCTCACATGAGGGTCTCTCTTCTCCCCAGGATCATCAAGCCCAAGAGGACAAAGGGGGCAGAGTTGATGAACAGGGTTTCAGATGTTCCGTGAGTAGGAACCAAAATGACGACATATATCAGGATCAGCTTTGGGGAGACAGAGCAGCTTTAATCTGGGTGAATCAAAGGTTGTATAGTTTTGAGGAAGGAGATAGCAATATCTAGAGTGGGCAAAGGTCATTGGCTGAAGGCTAAGGTATTGAGATTCGACATTAACTTGAAGAGGCGTTCCAGGAATCTGAATCTGCCATTTTGCACTGAGCTCAGAGCTTTCGGGCAATGTCAGACTTGCACCTTTGTTAGCAGAGCAACCTGCTAACAAATTATCAGACATTGGTTGAAAAGTCTTCGTATTTCTAGAGCAGCCACATTGCTGGCTCCACTGAAACAAAGAGATCTCCCTTCTCCTTTGACTGGTTTGCAGTGTGTAACAGAAAAGGAGAAAAGAGAAGAGTGGAAAGAAGATCAAGACATGAGCTGTGATCATCAATGATCCCAGGAAACCTCTTCTCCCTCTGGCCAGGTCAGTGTTGGGAGGGGATTCCCTGGGATTCCCATGAGCACCCACTCCATCCACTTGAACTTGCTCATCTTTTGGATTTGCCTCATATGGCTAGCATGCTCTGCATGCTTAAGTCCACTGGAGCTAGAAGCCCTATTATTTTGTGTTTTGACCCTTCTTTGTTCAATTCTTAACCTGGTTTTAACATTTCAGGCCCTTATTCACAAGTTGTATGAACATCTACCCCATTCAGATTATAATGCACTCATGTATTTAAAGGGGTGAAACTGATTGAGGTGAATAGTATTTACAGTACATTAATTTTATTCTGAAATGGAAAACACTTTTTAAAACTTTTTATTGATTCTCCGTGAATTTCACATCATGCATTCCAAACCCACTCATCTCCCCATCCCCCCATATCTGCCCTTGGAACCTCCCCCTCAAAAATAAACAAACAAACAAAGAAACAAACAAACATCTCACTGTGACAGCTGCAATGTGTCACAGTGTGTCACACAATATACCATTTTGCCCAAACAGCTTTTCTTGCCAATGCACATTGCAGTGAGTCGTTGGCCTGGTTCGAGGCCTCTGGCTTCTGCTACACTATCAACGCTGGATCTTCACTGGGACTCTTCTTGGATAACCTGTTGTTGTCCTGTGTCATGGAGATTCTGCAAGTTTGATTCGGTAGAACCAGCCCTTCATGCACTCCAGCAGTTCATAGATGGGGCAAACGTTGGGGTGAGCCAACTTATAAAGCCCAGGGTCTAGGCCTGGGTGGTAGCTGAATTAGTCAGCTTGAAAACTCTCCCATGCCACACCACCAGAGTGAGCTCTTCAGCACTGCCCACGTGAGAGGTGGGACCAGCTCACCCAAGTGCTGAAGTGGGCAAGGGGTGGGGCCATCTCACCCATGCCCTGCCAGCCCCCAATTAGGACCAACTCAGCTGTGCTGCCCAGGTAAGGAAAAAACACTGTTCTTATCTGACTTTTAAGAACTGGTATTTCTGTCTTCTGGTAAAATACCCTATTTCTGGATCAGCAAAATGTTAACAAAACATAAAAATGGTAAACAATAAAAATAGATTTCTTCCGACATTTTGAACAACTCAATTCATGGAAGCTTGTGACTTGATGATTACGATAATGTCTATTAAAGAATTTTAATATATAATTATTTTACATGAGTGTGGGTTATATTATTTTGCAGAAAAGCTGAGCATCACAAGATAAGTTTATAGGTCTTGATTTACTAACAGATCTTAATTTATTAGCTAAAATTTCTGAAGGAAGTATTTTTCATTTCCTGAAATTTTATGTTTGTGTCTCAATTAGGAGAAGATTTTGTGAGTTCACTACTAAAATACTGTCAAGATAATCATGTGAATGGATGCCACTTTCGAATATGCTTACTTCACTTTCATGTTTTGCTAATGTTCTAAAAAAATACCAGGCAAAATACTGAAGACTGAGTGGAGAAATTGTAAATTTTAGGATTCTCTTTATGTTTTATTAAGCTAGTCTCTTAGTGAGAACATAAAATTAGATAAATGTCTAAAATAATTACAAGTCAGATATCTCAAAGAGTCACATATATGTCACATAGGAAACAGAGCTTCATTTCCTACTGTGTAAACAACAGAAATGTGGGGCAACCCATCCAGGGATCCATCCCATCATCAGCCACCAAACCCAGATACTAATGCACATGCCAGCAAGATTCTGCTGAAGGGACCCTGATATAGCAGCCTCTTGTGAGGCTATGCCAGTGGATGTTCACAGAAGTGGATGCTCACAGTCAGCTATTGGATGGAATACAGGGTCCCCAATGGAGGAGCTAGAGAAAGTACCCAAGGAGCTGAAGGGGGCTGCAACCCTGTAGGTGGAACAACAATATGAACTAACCAATACCCCCTGAGCTCATATCTCTAGCTGTATATGGAGCAGAAGAGGGACTATTTGGCCATCAATGAGAAGTGAGGCCCCTTGGTCTTACAAACTTTATATGACCCAGCACAGGAGAATGCCAGGGCCAAGAAGTGGGAGTGGGTGAGTAGGAGAACAGGGGCGAGGGAAGGGTATAGGGAACTTTCTGGATAGCATTTGAAATGTAAATAAAGAAAAGAATAAAAAAATAAAGAAAAAAAAAGAAATGTGGGGCAACATGATTGTGTGAATTTGGGTGTGATTCGTGTTATCCCACAAAGCAGGCTTACACACTCAAAACATGGGCCTGTTGTTCACTAGAACAACTCAGAATATCATATAACTTTCTGAAATGATAATGATATAGGGACCATAACTTCAAGATTTAATTTCTAATCTACGTAGTCAATAAGTGAAGTTTTAATTTTCAGTGGTAGACTTTATAAATGAAAGAGCTGTCACTGGAAAATGTGATCCATAACTATGTATTTTCTAAACACAAGTGGACAAACACTGAAATCAAACTCTCATCAGAAGAGTTGACCCAGAGTGATGTGCTGGCAGGGAGTTTGTGTATCCTCAGGACTTGAGGAACTCTAGCTCTGGCTGAAGGTTTTGCAAATAAATCATGTGCAGCATCGTGGGCTGGAGATTAGAAGCTATTTAGTACAAATAAGCAAAACAGAGCTTGTACTAGACATACTACATTACTAAGGCTTCCCTGCAAGGTTTTAAGAACTGGAATTCATAATAAAGCCAAATATATCCTTGGACATCTAATGGGAAGATAAACAATGATCATCAATGATATGACAGTTTAAACAAGCATATTAAGACCCTGCAATGTGATGTGAAATACACGCTACCCCCAAGGATATGCTTTCATTTTAATTTCTAACTTTGTGATATTATTGAAGTTTGTCACAGGAAGACGATAACTACTATGTGTCCAGCACAGGGTTGAAATTTATTATTCTCCTCCTTGTCCTTCCTCCTTCTCCTTTTTCCCCTTCCTCCTCTTCCTCCTCCCCCTCCTCCTACTTTTCTTCTTCTTCTTCTTTTATATCCAACAAATTCAGCATCATTATCCTCAATTTACAGGTGGACTCTGATACTCAAACTTCAGCAGCTAACATTGTGGCGAATTCCCATTCCCATTCCCATTCCTTCATTTGTTTATTTTTGTCTTTAAAATGCCAGTAAACTTATGCTTCATATATTAAGAGAGATGCTTATCTATTGCAGATCAAAGAGGAAGTGGTGTTCCCATGTCTGTGGAAACTCCAGGGGTAATTGGTGGGTGGGTTGTTTGGCCAATGGCTCCCTTTCAAGGGAATGATGCAGCAGTATCTAGGAGTTTAGGGAGAAGGGACAAAGAAAGACCAGAACATAGACATTTGCATTTGGAAAAATGCTGTTTATATACATGTGAATATATATGCCAATCTTTATTTTAAAATTTCCAGTTTCTGACTGTTATATTTAGAGCAACAATAAACATAGATAAACATATATCTCTTCATTAAGATGTAGAGTTCATTGGGTGTATGTCCAAGAGTGGTATAGCTTGTCACACAGTATTCCCCATTTGCCCAAACAGCTTTACTTGTAAATGTTCATTGCAGTGAGTCATTGGTCTGGTTTGAGACCTCTGGCTTCTGCTACACTATCAATACTGGATCTTCACTGGGACTCCTCTTGGGTATCCTGTTGCTGCTTCGTGTCATGGAGAACCTGAGGCTTTGGTTCTGGAGAACCAACCCTTTGATGTGCTCCAGCAGTACATAGGTAGATGTTGGGTTAGGCCAACTCAGAGCCCTGGATCTGGGCCTAGGTGAGGGCTAAGTTTGTCAGTCTACAAGCTCTCTGGCACCCATGCCATCACGGTCAGTTCAACTGTGCTGCCCAGGTAAGGAGTGAGGCCAGTTCTCCTATACTCGTCCATAGGAGCCATGTCTCCCATACCCACACCACCATTTCCAGCAGTCCCGTGCTGCCCAGGAAAGAGGGGCAGGGCCATGTTCCCAAATGTGTTGAGGCAGGGCCAGCTCAGCACAATGCTTGGACCTCAACAAGGCCCCTGGAAGCAGCCCAGTCCAGGGACATCCATATGGCCTTTGGTGGTAACATGGGTCATAGATATCAACACAGATCCAAGCTGCAATAGAACCATTGACCCAGACATGGTCCTTGGCAGCACCCTGTGCCAGACATCACCATGGCCCTTGGTGGTTGTACAAGCTCCTCATACCGGCCTGTGTCTGACTGCCATAGCTTCTCCAGTTCCACCTCTCTCCACACAGAGTGAACCACTTGACTTCGCTTTTCTCTCCCATCTCTCCACAGCTATACTCTCTTTCGCATCTCTCCATCACTCAGCCACTCAGCATAGTGACTGACACCTACCAGGGACCCTGGGTGACCACCTGGATGTCTCTCTTCAGATCACTCCCAGGTCCTATAATGTTGTTGTTGTTGGGTCTTTGTGTTGTTTTGGTATCAGGGTAATACTCTCTAAATATAGAGAAATATATAAGATCCTTCAATACATTTCTCTTTTAAATTTTGGTAGAATTCTATGCTACATTCATCAGACTCTGGGCTTTTTTCAGTTGGGAGATTTCAAATTAGAGCTTCTATTTCACTTAGGTTATGGGTTTGTTTAAATTATATATTTCAACTTGATTTACCTTTGTTAGAGCATGTATATCAAGAACTCATTTCCTTTAGGTTTCCAACTCGGTGGACCACAGATGGTTACGGGTCTCTAAATGTCCTCAGTATCTGCTGCTGGCTCTCCCTTTCCTCCTTAATTTTGCTATTCCGAACCCTCTCACTTTCTTTGTGATATCTTGGCCAAAGGTCTGTCAATCGTGTTGATTTTTTCAAAGAATTAACTTCATTCTATCGATCTTTTTGTTTTTTTTCTTTGTTGTTGTTGCTATTTCTGTTTCATCAATTGTAGCAATAAATGTGATTATTTATCTTTTTCTTGTCTACTTTTTTGGGTGTTGTGTCTTCAAAACTTTCAAGTGTATCCTTAAGTTATTAATATGATATCTTTCCATAGTGTGCGGTGTGTGTGTGTGTGTGTGTGTGTGTGTGTGTGTAGGTACTTTGTGACCTGAGCTCTTAAAACTGCCTTCATTGTTTCTTAGACATTTTGATGTGTTATCTTTTTATTTCCACTCAATTTTTAAGTTTTAAGTTTCCTTCTTGATTTCTGCTTGAGCCTCTCTTCCTGTTTAGCTTCCATGGCTTTGTGTGTTCTCTGATACCTCACTTTCTGTCGATACATTTTACAAACATATGGAGATTAGCTTAAAGCTTTTGACTTGGCTTTCTTCTCCATTTTTGGCTACTATTTGTTGGTTTGGTCTTTTCATGGTGTCCCAGATTTCCTGGATGTTTTGTTCCTAAATATTTTTAGATTTAATATTTTCTTTGTCTGATTGATCTATTTCTTTTAACTTGTCTTCAGTACTTGAAACTCTTACATGTTTTTCTTCTGGATTTTTTTTTACTTTCAAAATTTTTCATTTTGAGTTTTGTTACAGTTTGGCCGTTCTTTAGCAATTCTATCTTTTTGTCAAATTCCATGGTCAGACCTTGAATTCATTTCATTATTTCATTCCACTGTTTGGATTTTCATAATCTTCATAGATGTGTTTATTCACATCCTCTTTGTGCCCCTTGAACATATTCATAATTGCTGTTTTGAAGTCTTTAATCTTGTACTTTAGATAAATTGCTTTTTACAGAGAATATTACAATAAGAATGCTAGTTTCTTGAGGAGACATATTGTTTTGGTTGCTGATGTTTGTATTTTGTGATAAGATCTAGGCAATTGGAGTTAGAATGTTTGAAACATTTCACAGTGTGGATATATAGTATTGCTTCTATTGGGTGGGGATTTGGGGATTTGTTTGACATTGCCCCAGTTTTTCAGGTTTCAGACTAGCACAATGATGCTTGGTTTTCAGTTTGGGCACCACTCTAGGTTTCAGGGTTCAGACTCAAACTGGCTGAAGATCAGCTTGATAGACTAGCTAAGAGTATTGTTGGAGCTCTAGGCTCAGTCTCCAAGCAGTCTCACAGAGGTACTGTGGAAGGGGTGAGTGCTATGTGAGCAGAGGTGGGGGAGCAGAGTAGGCTGACTTTGAACATCTCTTAAGTAGAATTTGTGGTCTGGCTTCATATAACATCTGTACCAGGGCCAGTGGCTCATGGGCTAGGTGGAGACGGTAAGTGGAGGAAGTGAATCTGTGACTGGAAAACCTATGTGAAGTTCTTCTTCAAACTCTAGATTTAGACTCCAAGCAGTCCCAGGTTGGTGCCATAAAAGGTAGGAAAGGAAGCTGAGTATGTTGGGAAGGGTATAAAAAAAAATTGCAGGGTCCACAGGTACATATAAAAAAGTCAGTTGTTCCTTCTTATGTTAGTCTCTGGAAGACATGATGTCAGCCTGTATTGTAGTCAATGAAGACAGGAGGAAGCTCTTAGAGCCATTAGATTTAGAGATGTAGAGCTGATAATGCTTGCTGGTAGATTTGTTGTAGGAGATTAGGAAAAGGGAAAAAGAACAAAATTTGGTACACAGTTTGGGGCTGGCCACTTATAAAGATGAAAAACATTAGCAAGTAGTATGGCATTGGCATAAGGGAGGGAGCCCTAAGAGGATGCCAGGAGCAAGAAGGTCACTCACTACCTGCTGATTGTTCAAATAGGCATTTGATGGAGAGCTGCTTAAATGCCTTTTCAACTTCTTTTCTTTCTCTTAAATATGTAGACAATCAGAATGGAACTTAGGCCTCTGAGTTGGAAATGCAAACATTAATACATTTTCTGAATATCTACAGGGTCAACACTTACCAACTCCTTTTTTAAATAAATATTTTCTTTATTTACATTTCAAATGCTATCCCAAGAGTTCCTATACCCTCCCCCTGTCCCTGCTCCCCTACCCACCCACTCCCACTTCATGGCCCTGGCATTCCCCTGTACTAGGGCATATATAGTTTGCAAGACCAAGGAGCCTCTCTTCGCAATGATGGCCAAATAGTCCCTCTTCTGCTACATACACAGCTAGAGACACGAGCTCTGGGGGTACTGGTTAGTTCATATTGTTGTTCTACCTATAGGGTTGCAGATCCCTTCAGTTCTTTGGGTTCTTTCTCTAGCTCCTNCANTGGGCNCCCTGTGTTCCATCCAATAGCTGACTATGAGCATCCACCTCTGTGTTTGCCAGGCACTGGCATAGCCTCGCAAGAGACCGCAATATCAGGATCCCTTCAGCAACATTTTGCTGGCATGTGCAATAGTGTCTGGGTTTGGTGGCTGATGATGGGATGGATCCCCGGGTGGGGTAGTCTCTGGATAGTCTATCCTTTCATCTTAGCTCCAAACTTTGTCTCTGTAACTCCTTTCATGGGTATTTTGTACCCTATTCTAAGGAGGAATGAAGTATCCACACGTTGGTCTTCCTTCTTCTTGATTTTCTTGTGTTTCGCAAATTGTATCTTGGGTATTCTAAGTTTCTGAGCTAATATCCACTTATCAGTGAGTGCATATCTAGTGACTTCTTTTGTGATTGGGTTACCTCACTAAGGATGATATCCTCCAGATACATCCATTTGCCCAAGAATTTCATAAATTCATTGTTTTTAATAGCTGAGTAGTACTCTATTGTGTAAATGTACCACATTTTCTGTATCCATTCCTCTATTGAGGGACATCTGGGTTCTTTCCAGTTTCTGGCTATTATAAATAAGGCTGCTATGAATATAGTGGAGCATGTGTCCTTATTACCAGTTTTACCAACTCCTTTAATCTAAGACCTTTCTATCTCCTTGGCCTAGCTAGTTTCTAGATGACTTAAGGGAAAGGGTATTGGTCTTACAAGACTTACTATAAGGATCTTTCCCTAATCTAAGCTGAGATCCAGAATTTCAGTATGTACTTGATAAAAGGATGCAGCTAAAAGCTCTAAGAGGTCATGTTGATGAAGTAAGTATGTAGCAGGAAAGTGATTAGAGCAGCAGTTCTCAACCTGTAGGTCACAACCTCTTTGTGAGTCAATGACCCTCTCACAGGAGTCACCTAAGACCATTGGGAAACAGATAGTTATATTACAATTCCTAGCAGTAGCAAAATTACAGATATGAAGTATCAATAAGAATGATTGTAGGGGGTGCTGGAGAGATGGCTCAGCGGTTAAGAGCGCTGACTGCTCTTCCAGAGGTTCTGAGTTCAAGTCCCAGCACCCACATGGTGGCTCACAACCATCTGTAATGAGATCTGGTGTGTCTGAAGACAGCTACTATGCACTTACATACATTAAATAAATAAAATCTTAAAAAAAAAAGAATGATTGTAGGGTTGGGGATCACCACAACATAAGGAACTGTATTAAAGATTCAAAGCATTGGGGACGTTGAAAAACCACTGGCCTAGGGCCAAAGGCAGACAGGAAAACAAGTCTAATCTCTGTAGAAAATGGTACTACAAGAAGAAGCTGGTGTTTGCGGTTTTGGAACACTGGGATAGGATGTATCACTCAGGCCCAGAAGCCAGACTCAGGTTTTGCCCTCAGGCATCTTCGCTAGTCAGAGTCTCAGCTCCATGACTGGTAGGAAGATCTAGGAATGGAGTTTGCCAACTTTTTTCAACATATCTTGAGCCTACCGAAATAAGTGTATGAAATTACCCAAGGATGGCCACGCATTGGAGCATTTGGGTAGTGAGTAGGGATTGCAGTACAAACGTGGTTCTTATGCTAAAGCGTACTTCAGACTAACTGGTGGAAGTTCTTAATTTTTAAGACCCATGCCCATGTCCCACATACAAAGATTCTGGTCTAGAAAGCATAGTGTGGCATACTGGGAGTGGGTAAGCGGATGACAATCCTGAATGAGTCACTGCCTGAAGCACACCAGTCTTGAGTTAGATGAGGATGGGTATTTGGGATCTTTCTCCTTTTTTATGCTACAGCTTTGCATCCTCTCCCCCCACCCCCACCCCGCTTCCCACATTCCCACTGAAACCACTTCCTTTCAATCCCAGTGGTATTCTTGATTCTACATGGAAGGTTTCTGTGACAGAAATGCAGCTAACCTTTAACTCTTGGAGGCTTCAGCCTTGGATTGAGATGAGAGGAAAAGTTAAGAATGTAAACATCCTTCTACGCTTCCTTAGAGAAAGCAGTTCACAATTTTGTTTGATCAGGTTCATGCTAAATAATACTGTGAATATGTTTTTGAGATATATTCCCTCTTTCTCTACTATTTTTACAGCTCGTTCTATTGTGGTTGGTTTGTCTGTTTGTTTGTGGGGGTTGGTTTGGTTTGGTTTTGCTTAAAAGTTATCCATGGAACACTGATATAGCTATCTCTTGTGAGGCTATGCCAATGCCTGGCAAATATAGAAGTGGATGCTCACAGTCATCTATAGGATAGAGCACAGAGACCCCAATGGAGGAGCTAGAGAAATTACCCAAGGAGCTGAAGGGGTCTGCAACCCTATAGGTGGAACAACTACATGAACTAATCAGTACCCCCAGAGCTCGTGTCTCTATCTGCATGTATAGCAGAAGATGGCCTAGTCAGCCAAGGTTGGGAAGAGAGGCCCCTTGGTCTTGCAAACTTTATATGCCCCATACAGGGGAATGCCAGGGCCAAGAAGTGGGAGTGGGTAGGTAGGGGAGCAGGGCGGGGGAGTGTATAGGGGACATTCGGGATAGCCTTTGAAATGTAAATGAAGAAAATATCTAATAAAATAATTTTTAAAAAAGTTATCCATGGAATCTGGGCATGTATCAAAGTAATTTAGTTACAAAAAGTAATCTAGACCTTAAAGAACAGTAAGAGGCAAAAATAATACTTGATCACACATAGTATTTAAAATCTGTGCTGAGACCCATCTAGTTCAATGACTCATTCTTCAACACTATTTGCCAATTTTTAATTTGATGGAACTTTTGTCTTCTGGGAATAAAGCAAAAGTGTAATAAATACATCTTCCCTTTCCCCCCTCGCCCCAGTGTAAGAATTTCAGCCGTTTGTTTTGTCAAGAACATAGACATCAAATGCACATCCTGGATTACAAAGATCAAGCAACAGACTAGAGCAGGTTCTAGCTTGAAAGGTTCAGCAAGGCAGTCTTCCTGGAGGCCTCTGTCTGAGGAGGAGGCAGGACATTATGGAGGGAGGTGGAATTCTTCTTAGTACCGAGAGAAAAGGAAGTTTGGTATTGGGAATGCACTGATGTGCTGATCAGCTGAGAGGCCCTGGGAGAGCTGGCCTGGTCAGGCAGCTGGGAAGATTGGCATAGCTGTCGTGCTGGAGACAGAGAAACATCCTGGTCAGTTTAATCCAAACACTCAGGGAGCTTTGATTGCATGAGAACGGAAGTACGGCTCCTTTCATCTGCGGGGTGTAGAATGTTGCACCAATCATAAAGAAAAGAAAGAAAAAAAAAAAAAAAAGACAGGAGACCAATCTTCTCTTTACTACTCTTGGGAGAAAATTTTAATTTAACAATTGATTTTGTAAACCAGGAGTGCAAAGTAATGTGAAAATTTTTTATTTAACAGTGATAGAGTTCATTTGTTTGGCTGGGTTTTTCATATATATATAAGTTTTACAAAGAATATGTTTAAAAATATACAGAGACACATGCATACACACAACTCAAAATTAACCCATTTTTTTTAATGTGATGTTTAGGACATGATATATGAGAACAAAATGTAGTTATTTCTTTTATGCCTCTTCCTCCCTCTCTCTCCTCCTTCTTCATTCCTTTCCTTCTTGGTTTGTAAGACAGAGCCTAGCTATGTCATCAGGCTGCCCTGAAATGCCTTCTTCTGCAAGGTTAACCTCCCTGGGATGGTATCACAAGTGTGTGCCAACACACCTAGCTTTTAAGTTCCTGCCATTCTTTAACCTTCTCAACTAGTTTGTATTTCTTATTCATAAAGTGAAAAAATTCTCTAACTTTTGTTCTTTATTGAAGGACTTCGGATAGCTGGTTCACTGTCCCCAAACTTCTGTGTATTAATTTGGAATTTTAAAAATATTATTATTAGAAAGTGGATTTTGACATTTAAGAAAAATATCTAAGAACTAGGGGCTGGAGAGATGATTCAGCAATTAGGAGCACTTGGAGCTACTCCAGGAACTACAGTTCAGTTTCCAACACCCACATTTGATGGCTCACAACCCTCTGTAACTCCAGCTCCAGGGGATCTGATACATCTGAGGGCAGTGCACTCACTTGCTCATATCCATATATCAACATGCATACACAGAGAGACAGACAGACAGACAGACAGACAGACACCTACACATAATTTAAACTAATACCAATAAATATTTTTAGAAATCTAAGAACTTTCTCAAACATATTCATCATGAAAACTAAGAATAAGTCTTCTTAAATTAATATTTTCCTTTGCATAAATTCACTTGATAACAGTTACAGGATGCAATTTGAAACTTTTCAGGAGACAATGCTACAACTAAGCATATATTTCCTATCCTGAAATTTCATTATCTTTGCACATGCAGTGGGCTAACTGAATACGAGGACCAATAAAAGAAAAAAATTGAAAATAAATGCCTTCTATTTTCCATCACTTATTAACCAAAAGCACCTGTAAAAATGTTCAATATCCTTAGTCATCAGGGAAATGCAAATCAAAACATCCCTGAGATTCCACCTCACACCAATCAGAATGGCTAAGATCAAAAGCTCAGGTGACAGAAGATGTTGGTGAGGATGTGGAGAAAGAGAAACACTCCTCCATTGCTGGTGGAATTACATGCTGGTACAACCACTCTGGAAATCAGTTTGGTGGTTCCTCAGAAAATTGGACACAGAACTACCGGAAGATCCAGCAATACCCCTCCTGGGCATATATCCAGAAGATTCTCCAACTTGTAATAAGGGCACATGCTCCACTATGTTCATAGTGGCCTTATTTATAATAGCCAGAAGCTGGAAAGAACCCAGATGTCCCTCAATAGAGGAATGGATACAAAAAATATGGTACATTTACACAATGGAGTACTATGCAGCTATTAAAAACAATGAATTTATGAAATTCTTAGGCAAATGGATGGATCTGGAGGATATCATCCTAAGTGAGGTAACCCAATCACAAAAGAACACACATGATATGCCCTCACTGATAGTGAATATTAGCTCAGAAGTTCAGAATACCCAAGATTCAATTTGCAAGACACATGAAACTCAAGGAGAAGGATACCAATGTGTATATACTTCAATCCTTCTTAGAAGGGGGAACAAAATACCTATGGAAGGTGTTACAGAGACAAAGTTCAGAGCAGAGACTGAAGGAATGACCTCCAGAGAATGCCCCACCTGGGGACACATCCCGTAAACAACCACCAAAACCAGATAATAACCACCAAACCTAGACACTATTGTGGATGCCAACAAGAGCTTGCTGACAGGAGCCTGATATAGCTGTCTCCTGAGAGGCTGTACCAGTGCCTGGCAAATACAGAAGTAGATGCTCACAATCATCCATTGGACAGAGCACAGGGTCCCCAATGAAGGAGCTAGAGAAAGTACCCAAGGAGCTTAAGGGGTCTGCAACCCTATAGGAGGAACAACAATATGAACTAACCAGTACCCCCAGAGCTCCCTGGGACTAAACTACCAATCAAAGAAATCACATGGTGGGACACATGGCTCTAGCTGCATATGTAGCAGAGGATGGCCTAGTTGATCATCAATGGGAGGAGAGGCCCTTGATCCTATGAAGGTTCTATGCCCCAGTATAGGGGAATGCCAGGGCCAGGAAATGGGAGTGGGTGGGTTGGTCAGCAGGGGGAGAGAGGAGAGGATGGGGATTTTCAGAGGGGAAACTAGGAAAGGGGATAACATTTGAAATGTAAATAAAGAAAATATCCAATTAAAAAATAAACTCTCTTTATAAACATCAAAAAAAAAAGAAATGACTTCTATTTTCCATCACTTATTAACCAAAAGTTCAAAAGTTCAAACTTTATTCACAAGCATCAATCGAGAGATTGTGTTACTTGACACTGAACAGTAAATTGGTGATGTAACATTAGAAAAAGCATGGAGGGACCACCTGCAATATCTGTCCTCCCTCCACAGCCTCTACAAGAAGTAATAATAACGTTTTCATCATTTCCATATTCTCAATTATATGAAAATTGTATTGTGAAATGCTTCTGAGCTATACTTGTAACGTAGGGTTAGCTTACCCTAACCCCCCGTTCTCACACTCCTGCAGGCTCACCCCAGAAGTTATCTGTGTTATTTCTGAGGCATGCAACTATTTGAAGCTCTTTATCCTGAAAATAAATGGAAAGACTAAGACTACTAGCATTCCATTCTGTAAAGATTTACACAAACTCCTTACTGAAGAGAGGAAACAAATTTTTTGGTACATTTAAAGACTCAGATGAAATCACCTGTAACAAATGCTCCTTGGGATGAAGTCACATTATTTAAAGGAAACCTTTTTGTAACATTTTATATGTGTGCTTTACAGGAAAAATACGCTGAAAAAATAGGAAGAAGTGATGAGAAGTATGGATTGAAAAGGCTTCTCATTGTTGAGCTGGTTTTTGCTTCAGCATTGACCACCTACGCCTGCCTATTGAAGCCCCAACACACATAAGAACTGGAGGGAAATCAGAGCACACTGGAGAAATATTCATTACAGTTTTTATATTATTTTTTGAGGAATCCAAAATGTTGTGTTTTCTGGACATTCAAATGAAGGTAACAATTCAGCTGATTTCTGTGGTATGAGTTATAGAAAGAACAGTTTGAGGCATCTCGTTGGGATACAGCTTTAGTTACTCTTTCATCAAAATCTTAAGAAGCCATGATGTATAAAACACTATGTTTGAGAATGTGTAGTTAGATATGGTTTGGGCTTAAGTGGATATTCTAATATGGTGGTTATAGGGAATGGCCTGGAGAGAGTAGACATCTCATATTTGGAGAATCAATAAGACAGAATTTGTGAGGAAATGCCAGAGGCAAACTGAGTGCAGAGCACTGGCATCTCGTAGCTCTGACAAGCAGTGTTTTATAGACGAATATCTCTCAGTGCCCATCCTTGCAGAATCAGCACTGTTACCCTATATAGGTATGTGCACATGCACATGCATGTGAAAGTATGTGCAAGCACATGGAGACCTGTAAACAAACCCCACCTGAATCTGGAATCTGATAACGCTCATTCTATATCACTAGCTTTTTAAAGACATTTTTAAAATGATATGCATGTGTGAATTTGTGTGGAGGCATGTTCGTGTGAATGCAGAACCTGTCAAGGGCTGAGGTATCAGATGCCACTGGAACTGGAGGTACAGGTGGTTGATAGCTGCCCAACACAGGTTCTGGGACCAGAACACAGGTCTTCTGCAAGAGCAGTCAGCGCTATTAATCATGAAGACATTCTCCAGTCCATGATGTTCTTACATCTATGACCTCAGCAATTCTTAAATGTTGGAACAATAATTATCCTTTAAAAAGTGTGAGTAAACTCTGATTACTTCCAGACAGGGGTGTGTATGCAGTAATATTCCAGAAATGTCTTACTGAAGTCCTTTGACATAATCATTCACTTCTCCTTGGCTCAACTTTAAAATGACTATAAAATACTATAAACAGTTTGAAAAATTAACAAGTAATTATATAAAATATCTAGCACAGAGTTCAGAGTAAATGTGCACTACCCAGCAACCCTCCCCCCCCTCCATCTCTCGAATTTCTCCCTTTCCTTCTGTCTTTCTTCTGTTTTACTATGAGACTGCCCTAGTTAGGGTTTCTGTTGCTATGATAAAACGTCATGAGAAAAAGAAAAAGGGAAGGAAAGAGTTTATTACACCTTTCATCTTCTAGTCCAACATCCAGGGAAGGAACCTACAGGCAGGGATGAATGCACAGATTGTGAAGGAATGCTCCTTATGGGCTTGCTCACATGGCTTCTTAGCCTGTCTTCCTATAGCATCTAGTGGCCCAGGAGTGCCACTGCCCATACCTGCCCACACTGTCCACCCTGCACACATTGCCCACACTGCCCACTGCACACACTGCAAACACTGCACACACTGCACACATTGTCCACACTACACACATTGCCCACTGCATACACCGCACACACTGCCCACACTACACACATAGCCCACACTGCCCACACTGCATGCTGCACACACTGCACACACTACACACATTGCCCACTGCACACACTGCACTCACTGCCTACACTGCCCACTGCACACACTGCATGCACTGTCCACACTGTGCACACTTCACACACTGCACACACTGCACACACTGCACACACTGCCCACCACCACCCTGACAAATCAGTCGTCAACCAAGAAAATACATCACAGCCATGCCCACAGACCAATCTGGTAGGGGCATTTTCTCAGCTAAGGTTTCCTCTTCCAAAATGACTCTAGCCTGGGTCAAATTGGCATGAAACTACCCAGCACAAAGACTTTTTCTTTCCTTTCTTTTTTTGCCAGGGAAGATGGAAGAAACAAATGAATTTCACACTCAGGCATGAACTAAGAGAGACCATAGACATCCAAGACCTTCAGCAACTTGTTCATGGAAATGTCTAGGAGAAAACTATAAAACACCGTGAATACATTTATGTGAAAATAAATATTTCATATATTTAATATAATAATCGTAATAGTATTAATTGAGGTGTTAGCGGCACTTTCAAACCATGGGGTGCTTGTTATATCGACAGGTGCTATACTTAGTCTAGCTTATATAATCACTTTCTTGAATCCTTTTAATAATATAAAATTATGTGGTCCATAATATATCATCTGAAATTCTAAAATAAAAATTCTAAAAATGAGCATTTCGCAGCCATTGGTCTAAGCCTGATGGTCTAATGGTCTAAAACCTGACCTGACCTGATGTAGAGTTAATCTGGGCCTCTACCTCATTTGGGTGACTATTCATGCGCTTTGAAGTATAAACCTATAACATTTTAAAGTTAAGTTTGATTTATAACATGTTCATACATGTACACATTCATGTTTAATTAATGATTAGTTCATTAGTTAATACATTAATAATGATTAATCTTGATCACCACCCTCTCTTGGTACCTTCCAACCCTCTCAACTCTTCCTCTGCCCTATAGCTACCTTCTTTTTATTTTATAGGTCTGTTATTTCATTTTGAGACTCGATGAGTTTAATAAAGATCATCAGTATGACCGTGAGTTTGGAAATCACCCACGGGGATTGACAGGCTACCAGTGATGACTTGCTGAAGGCAGGGACTTCCCAGTTCCCAGAATCTATTAGTGAAAAAGAATGGCCTCTCGATGGTCCAACCATGGGGCTATCCGTGGTTGGCTTTTGACAGGCCCACTCTTGTGTAGGCAACGTTGCTTTGAATTAACCATTGGAATGGCTTTAGCATGCCCAGAAAATAGCTAGCATCCCAGAGTCCTTTCTTTCCTGTCTCCCAGCCTGTCCTTTGCTTCCTCTTCTTTGGTTTTCTCTGGGCTTTAGAGGGTTTATGTCTTGTTTATGTCTTCTTGACCCTTGGCATCTTGAGGGCTCCAGCACATGACTTCAAAGAGAAGCTTCTCTGGTTAAGGTCAAGAGTGGCATTCGTCTGTGGATACAAACATAAACAATTAGAAGGTAGTTTGATGCTATGTCAATTTTGCGAAATATTAATAAATTCCTTCCTACAATCTATTACTTCCCCAGGCATGGAGTTGTTGGCTTGTTTGTTTGTTACTGCAATTTACAGTTCCAGAAATGGATTGCCTCTTGTGGAGCAGGCCTCAAGTCTAATCAGAAAGTTGTTGGTTACTTCCATGGCAAGCATGCCACTATTCTATAATTGGGCACTTCTTGCCTGCCAGGTTGGCATTCTAGGAGAAAGTTTCCACTTCAACTACAACTTGGTTTTTCTGTATCCTATAATCATGGTATATAGTCCCTTCAGCAACAAGGTCTTATCATCTAGTTGTGGTAAGCAACCAACAGAAGTGGCAAAAAGCTTGTTTCTTTTGGTGGTCCCTGTCTAACAACACAAACGATGGTATCTCATATCTTGTCCTGGGTTTTTTTGTTTCTAAGAACAGTCTTATAAAAATCTTCAAAATATTAACCATTGGAAAAATGCAAATCAAAAAAGCTTTGAAATTCCATCTTACCCCAATAAGAATGGGTATCAAAAACATATACATAAATATGCATGCACATACACGTGCATGTATTACCAAGTTATATTTTTAAAATTGAGCTGAATAACACTAGGTTTCTATGTGATTTTTTTTCATTTTCCATTCTCTCTTCCCTCACAACCTACCTGCTTCAACCGTCCTAACCTTGGTATTTACCCTTTCCGTTTGCATATTTCTAGATCTCATGCCACATGTGAGGAAGGACGTGTGACATTTTTCTTTCTAGCTTCTACTTTGCTTGGTATACTTTTTCTAACTCCATGAATTTAACTGAAAATTTTATAATATCTGTTTTTTTAACCACTGAATAAATTTCCTTCATTATACATCAAGTTTTCATAGTCAAATTCATCAGTTGATTAGTCACCAAGGCTGATTCCATTTCCTAGCTATTGTGCATAGAATTGCAATGAATATGGATGAAAAATGTCTCTATATCACAGTGTAAGGTTTTGGATTTTGGGGGTTTTGGGGGGTTTTGTTTTGGGTTTTGTTTTGTTTTTAGTATATGGCCAAGAACAGTTGGGTGGCATGGTGGTTCTACTGCTATCTTTTTGAGAAACCTACATATTGATTTCCATAACAGCTGTTCCAGTTTGCACTTCCACCAATGGGGATAAGGATTCTTCTTTAACTACTTGATAGCCATTCTTATTGCAATAAGAGAGAATCTCAATGTGTTTTTAATTTGCATTTCACCAGTGGCTAATAATGTTGAACATTCTTTTCAAATGTTTGTTAGGTATTTTAAAATTTTTGTTTTGGATACTCTGTTCTGCTCTGCAGCCTGCTTTGGGGGAGGGGTTGTCTGCTTTCTTGATGCTTTGCTTTAGAGTGCTTTGTATGTTCTAGATATTAATCCCCTTCACTCCACTGACTTTTTACTTTTGTTAATCCCATTTGTCAAGTGTTGAGCTTAATTCATGAGCAGATGGAGTCCTATTCAGAAGTCTTTGTGCCTATATGCTTCAGTGTGCTGTCTGCTTTGTGTGTGTGTGTGTGTGTGTGTGTGTGTGTGTGTGTGTGTGTGGCAGTTCTAGAGTTTCAAGGTTTGAACAAGACCTTAAATCTATTAGAGTTGATTTTTGTGCAGAAATAAAAGATAAGTTGTGTTTCATTTTTCTACATATGGACTCTCAGGTTTGAGAAGTATTTTATTGAGAATTTCTTTTTCTTTCTTTCTTTCTTTCTTTCTTTCTTTCTTTCTTTCTCTTCTTCCTCCTTCTTCCTCTTCCTCCTTCTTCTTCCTCCTCCTCCTCTTCTCCTTTTCCTTCTCCTTCTTCTTCTTCCGTGCCCATAATTCCAGGATTAGGTCATTCTATGGTGTACCAAATTCCTCTACTTTGTCTTCTATCCCTGACTCTTCGTTTTTGACATGATATATTCTGTTAGTAAGGTTCCCACTGAGGTTTTAATTGTCTTCTTGAGGTTTTCCTTTCCAGCATCATTGCAATTTGGGCTTTCTTAAAACATTCAAACCCCAATTTCATGCCTAGGATTGACTTCCGTATCTCCCTCATCTCTTTGTATTCTTTGAATTGTTTGACCATAATTATAATTATTCTTCTGAGATATTAGTCTGTTGAGTTCTTCCAGGTAATTTTCGGGGTGGCTGGTCATTACTACAGTATTTGTAATTTTAGATGGGATATGTTATTTTGATTTCTCTTATTGTTTTTATTCTGCATGGTGATTATATATATATATATATAAAATATTGTCATAAAATAATGAAATCTTATTACTTGTAAAAACATGTATGAATCTAGATGGCATTACATCTAGAACCAAGCCTTGAGACTTCTCTTTCTGTGCCTAGTTCTTATGTGGACTCAAAAAGGTATGTCTTGTAGAAGTTGAGAGAAGAGTGATTAGGTCTGTGGAGAGTACGGCAGAGAGAGAGGGAAAAGTGACCACTGAATAATGAGTTATAACTACAGGAGTAAAACATCAGAATACACACAATGACGATACAGTAAAAACACACTACTGAAAGAGGAACTTGAAAACCAATTTTGTAAGAGAGAAAGAAAGAGAGGGAGAGAAGGAAGGAAGGAAGGAAGGAAGGAAGGAAGGAAGGAAGGAAGGAAGGAAGGAAAGTTGACTGTACACTTGCACTGGAGGTAACTTGAGGCGAGATGAAACTCTGGCATCTCAGTGTTCTTTTCTTTTTATTTTATTTTTCTGTAGTTTGGCTGGGATCACAGAGGTAAGTTATTCCCTGAGATTCTTTGAATTCCAAAAGGAGCAAAACCTCTCAGGAATTGATCTCCTCCAAGATGAGAACAATTTTTCATTAAGGTAAGGATGTCCCTAGAATAGAAATAGTCATATTATAGAAGACTGGGCTTCTGGTTGATTACAATGATAAACAGATTTACTACTTAAAAGATCACCTTTAATGATCACTTTGAAAGATGGGGATAGAGCCGGGCCTGGTGGCGCAGGCCTTTAATCCCAGCACTCGGGAGGCAGAGGCAGGCGGATTTCTGAGTTCGAGGCCAGCCTGGTCTACCAAGTGAGTTCCAGGACAGCCAGAGCTATACAGAGAAACCCTGTCTCAAAAAACCAAAAAAAAAAAAAAAAAAAAAAAAAAAAATTGTGAAAGATGGGGATAGAGACAATGATGATTTAGTGTTGGATGAAACCAAACTTTGGCCATGACTACCAAATTACGCACACCTCTTTGAATATAAACCTCATGTCAGTACCCTGGACATAGATTAAAGGTCACTGGACCACTTTATTCGTTCTTCTTTCTAATGCGGCCACACTAAAAAACATCTCTGTTTTTCTACTTTTTGCCACTGTTTATCTGTTTAATTGACTTATCAGGATGGGAGGCCAAGGAGATGAATCTGCTGGAGCCACTAGAGTCTGGGCTCTATGCTAAAAACCTTGATGACACTGTGTGTTTGAGGAGATAAAAATGTTAATATTGACTTGATTATTAGTGTACATGCATCACCTCATCCTCTAGAAATACATAAAGTATTAATGTAAAGGAACAAATAAAACATAAAAGCTTTTCCAAAAAAAAAAATTTTATTGTACTTCCTTTAGGCAGAGATAATGATGGTATTTACCGCTAATAATTCTTTTCATTCTATTTAGAAACCAGCAGTATCTATACTACCATTGTAATGTACTTAGTTAAGCTCCTTTGTGTTCCCATTTATTTATGTTTAATTGCGACATATCCAGATTGCGATTTTTCACAGATTCTCACACATACATTGTAGGCTTGGATTTTTCAAAGCCTACTTTAATTAGAGTTCTTTAATGCTTTCAACCTTCATTCTAGCCCACCCACTGAAGGTACAGAAGAAAGATAGTTAATAGGACAGAGAGGATTGTGGACCTGTTTAGAAGTAGTTCTTTGAGGCAATTTCAATCTTTGTTGTCAGGATATCAGCAGTCCAAACCAATAGCCAACACCAAACACGAAGCGGTCGCAGCGCCTTCATCCATCAGAATCCAAGAGGCTCCACGGAGTCAAGCATGAGTCAGTAGAAGCAGCCAGAATACCACGAGAAGGTCTTTGGTGATTTTTGAAGACCAGCAGCAATGCAAGAGCATCCTTTCACTCTGTGTGGTTCCACTTATACTCTCTCTAAACATCGCGCACTCTATCGAGAGTCTGCTCCAACAAAACATCACATACCATCTCACATGTCTGCTTCAGCAGAACACCCTCTCACGTGTCCACGTGTCTATTTTAGCAAAACATCCTCACAAGACAACTTCCAGAAAAACATCATGTGACACAACTCATCTTTAAAAAAAAACAAAAAACAAAAAACAGAACAGTCCACTTCAATGTATATTTGGGTATTCATTCTTAAGTACCTTGTTCTTTCTTGTCCAAATAACAACTTTTTGAAACATTCTGCCATCTGCAAGCAGATTCTCATAAGTTGGAATGTTTAAATCTGTCCTTGCAACATAAGAAAACATCAACAAATAGCTCTGCTATAATTTTAGCATCAAAATACTTCAAACTATTTGCTGTGAAATTCCACAAAGAGCCCATCCATCCTAAATTAATCACTCTAAAAGCATAAGCTAACAGAAAGGCTAGACAAACCATCTCCAAAATGAACCCAGTCCCGATACGTGTTATCAAGTATCGGTTTCTACGCTAGACTCTTGAACCACACCGGAGAAATGTGCTCGGGAAGCTCTCTGTTACATTTAGAAGATTCAGAATAGCTTTCCAGAGTTATAGTTGGAGTACACTTTGTTTTATTACTTTGGGGAATAGTTGAGAAAAGGAAATAGGAATTTTCTGACCTTTTCCACTGTCAGCCAGCTACCAAGAACATTGTGCTTTCTTGTCCAGTTTTCTGTTCTTTCTCTCACTGGTAGACATTGAAGGTGGACTAAAGTGCAGAAGGGTCAAAATAGACAAACTGCTCTTGTGACTTTGATAGCCAATGATATCTCCTTCCTCAAACTTTCCCTCTGCCTGCAAGTTGATACAAAGCTATGACACACAGGACCAGCGATCGTTACAAATTGTTATGTCATATCTCGGGACTTTAGAATATTAACTTTGTTCGATTTTGGATTCTTACCCTCAAAATGAACTGTATTAGCTTTTGTAGTTTTCAAGTCAAAGGGTATGTCTCAGGGTTTTCATAAAGTTTCATGCATTTGTCAAATCAATTCCCAGTAGTTTTGGATACCGTTGTGAGCGCAAGTCTCCAGGTTTGTCTTGAGAAATTGGAAATTTTCACTCAGCCCACCATGTTGCCACAGCCATTAATCAGTTTCAGAGAGAATCATCCAGTCCTATTGGTAGAACATATTCCATCCATATTGTTACAGTGTCTCCTATTCCTTAATTCCTCCAGCTGCAAAGACATGTTGGTTGCCAGTGACAAGGGTAAAAAGTGAAAATTCATTGATTATAGATGTGTGAACAAAGAGAGTCAAAGACGTAGCAAACATGAGAAGAATGCAAAGCCAGTGAGGTCTTTAAAGGGCATATCGTAGACTAAGCTGGCCAAAGAACAACGCGGGGTTAGGAATGCAGATTTCATTTGCCAGCAATTATATTACTTGGAACTGATCTTTTGTGAGAGAGATGGCTGCATTCTGGAAGAAGGCTTCAGATTCCATCAGCCTGAATCACATAATGAATACTTCTCTCCTAACAGGTACTGGGACCAAATTTCCCAACTTTTCTTCAAGCCTGTCTCCAACTGTGACCTGTTCCTTAAGCTCATGATCATGTTCCTGCTGTTTCATACCCACAGACTGTCGTATCCCAGAATCTCCCAGTGAAATTTAATTTCAGAAATTAATTGTATACTGTACCCCCTGGGACATGATGAGGTACCTTTTAGGTCACTTGCTAAATGCCAGTCCCTGTTGTTGTACCCAGTTTGCAACACTGTTGGATAGAAATCCACCACATCTCCCTTCTCCCGACTTTCCAAGAGAACACCAGTTTTTGCTTGGATGATTTAACCTCCTCCAGAGGGCCATGTGTTTTCTTAATAAAATCATGGCAATCTCATTCTTCCTGCCAACAGTATGTGTAATGTATTTCTGATTAAGGAGTCATGGAAGGGAATCGACTGGGACCCTTGGGGAGGGGCTTTCAGAATTATAGACACAGAAAAAGAGGTGACTTTATACTGTGTTATTTCAATTGTGATATAGGACAGTTTTCCTGAGGACAAACACATACCCTGAAGAGTGCATTGTTGAAAAGTAAAATGTCTGTCATTCTCCCATGATGCTGCTAAAAGAACTGAACTGAACAGCACACAACACACATGCACACACACACTCATGCCCACATGCTTGCAAACATATGGCTAATGTAGATACAGAACCATCTAGGATCCACAAATGAAAGTATATGTCTTTCCAAATCTGGCTTATTTCACTTAATACGATGGTCTCCAGTTGCACTCATTTTCCAGCAAATGACATAATTTAATTCTTTATGGCTGAATAAAGCTCCATTGTGCATATATATCGCATTTTCTTCATTCTTATTTTAGTAGACATCTAGATTTTTGCATAATTTCAATAGGACTTCAATAAATATGGATATGTTTCCTTATACTTCTTTGGATATCTATCCAAAAAAAGCACATCTGTATCTCATGGCAGTTCTATTTCTAGTTTTTGGAATGATTTTCATAGTGGCAAGAGAAATTTACAGGCTCATCATGAGTGAACTCAAATTCTATTTCCCCCATATATTTGCCAGCATTTGTTGTTTCTTTTCTTATAAGAGACACTCTGATTTGGATGAGTTGGAATTTGAATGTAGGTTTAGTCTGCATTTCTCTGCTGGCTAAGGATGTTAAAATTTTTCATGTGTTTATTGATTATTTGCATTTCATATCCTGAGAAGTGTCTGTTCATTTCATTAACCCATTTATTGCTTCAGTTGCTAGGCTTCTTGGTATTTAGTTGTGTGGGTTCTTTATGTAGTAGATATCAATCCTTTTCCTGATACACAGCTATGAAAATTTTCCTCCCATCTGAATATTGTCTTCTGATCTAATTATTATGTCATTTGTTGCATAGAAACTCAGGAATGGAAGCAAGTAATAACTCCAGCCAGCTTTTGACAGCTATGAATTACAACAATGACCAGCATGGCACAGTAGCCCTAAGGGTACAATGTTGGCACTGTTGTCTTGGTAGCCAGAAGCTGTCTGATTGGATGTAAGGTCGGCCCACTGAACTGAAGAGAGACCCAGCAAGCTAGGTAGCCTAGTGAGGTCTTGCGACTTAGAGAAGAACTACCCTCACTTTCCTAATCCAGCATAATTCCCAACCACATTCTAAATATTTACCTTATGACCACAGGTAAGCGCAGCTCTCGCCCTTTGTCAAGGAAGCTTCTCTTTGCAGCAGTCAGCGACCATTACAGAAAGAGGTAATGCACAAGAGGTCAGCATGCGGAGAACAAGTGACCATGCTCACCGTGACCATGCTAACCACGACCATGCTAACCGTGACCACGCTAACCATGACCATGCTAACCGTGACCACGCTAACCGTGACACAAACATGTTATCCAACTGTGAGTATAGGCTTCCCAAGGAAAAGTGCCTTCTAGAAATGGAAAACTTTAATACAGCATAAAATCTTTTCTCTTTACTTTATCTTAAAGTAGGCAATAATAAATTTTCCTTTGCTGTAGATTTGTCCAAACAAAAAAAAAAGAGAGATCAGAGCAAGGGGTTGCTGTCAGAATTTACCTATAGCTCTGCTATACCCTCTAGAATTTAAAAAAAAAAAATCTTAGTTTAATTTTTTAAACTAAGTTAAACTTAAAATTTAATTTTAATTAAATTTTAATTTTAGTATCTCCTTTAGACTCACAAATAGTTTTCAGAGCTATTTGTTTTTGTAAATTACTAATTTTATCATTTTTCTTTTTAAGATTATTTTATTTTTCCATTACAGCAGGCTACACAATTTTGACTTAATAAAAAAAATTATTGCTGAAGGCTTCTTAGTTAATGAGCCACTTTGGAGACACTAGTGTTCCCTATTGAGGGAAGAAATGCCAAGTTAACTTTAGCTGGATTTTTCACTTTTGCTTTTCAGCTTGTATTGAAACATAACAAACATAAACAAACTAAACAAGCAAAAATACACAAATACCTTTTCCCCAGACATTCTACTTGGATAGCATAGGGAGGAACGTCCTTGAGGGTGAGGAGAGCAGAGCAGAGGCAAGCTTAAGGAACCAAAATGCCTTCAGGGGTCTGTAAGCAAACAAAATGAAACAGAATGCTAGAAAATAAAATATTTCCAGAGCCAACAAACAAAACAGATACCTAAAACAAAAGGGAACAAAAAGAACATGTACCAAATAAAATCCTTAAACAAACAGCTCAGAATAAACCGGTGGACCCTTAACTTGCCAAATCCTCCTGAGGAGATGACATCGGGTGGCTAGCCAGCTCCCGTGGACCCATGCTGGCCTCTTGCTTCTATCCAGGTTATTACTCTGGTGAATCATTTCTCAGTGATGCACCTTGGGCTCTTCATTGTTGACACGAAAGACACAATTCTCATCTCGAAGGGGATAAGAGGTCATTTATGCTGAGTGGCCATGGTGCATGAACACAGGTTTAGCTTTTGCCCAGATTCGTGTTCCAAAGTGGAAGAAGTTTCCTGAAACTTTTACGATAACAGAACAAAGAAAATCATAAATCACAGTATTTTTCAAATACACTGGCAGAAACATTATGTAGACAGGTTAAAGCAAAGTGGAAAGGCTCTGCTATAGGCCTCAGACTCTGTGTGATGACACCCTTAGCCTGTTGATTGGTGGAGTTAAGTGTCTGCACTCCAAAAGGTTTACCTTGATGGTCACAAAGATGTCCATACACAGAGGAAGGAAATAAATGGATCTTAAGAGGGCTAAAGATAGTCCAAGATGACTGGCTTCTGCATTTGGAACTGTCCACAGTCATGGAGTCCTAATTAGTCAGCCAGCCTTTCAGAGGTTCAAAAGAAAGTGCAGATGCTTCCCAAGAACTTTCATCCACAGAAGCAACTGGGAATCAGTCACTACTAGGAGGCAGTTGCTTACTACATTTTCTCAAACAATAGCAACATAGAGTATGATCTATTAATTGTCACATAGAGTCTGCATAGGAAAAGCGCTTCTTTTGGACTTGTGGACGTCAACTATTTCCTACAATCACATATCTTCCAGTTGATAGCAATGCTTTACTGCTAATCACCTCCTGACCTTTGCCTTTTGCTACATGCTTCAGTAATAATTTGTGGTGTCGGGGCTGGTGAGATGGCTCAGCGGGTAAGAGCACCTGACTGCTCTTCCAAAGGTCCGGAGTTCAAATCCCAGCAACCACATGGTGGCTCATAACCATCTGTAACAAGATCTGACGCCCTCTTCTGGAGTGTTTGAAGACAACTACAGTGTACTTACATATAATAAATAAATAGATCTTTAAAAATAATAACAATAATAATTTGTGGTGTCAGATATAAAAATGAGGCCATTTAATGAAAGTATGTTTAAAATATATAATGCTAAGGTTCATCAGAGATGAGTTGACATGTGTTTTGGTTCCTTTATCTACTAACATCAAAGTATCTTGTGCTCATTTCATCTTCCTAGGTTAGATTATAGGCTCACACTTTTTTTTTTTTTGGTTTTTCAAGACAGGGTTTCTCTGTATAGCCCTGGCTGTCCTGGAACTCACTCTGTAGACCAGGCTGGCCTTGAACTCAGAAATCCACCTGCCTCTGCCTCCCGAGTGCTGGGATTAAAGACGTGTGCCACCACGCCCGGCTGCTCACACATTTTTTTAAGTCATGGTGTTATAAAAAGGACAGAATAGAAATTATAAAGATAGACTTTAAGGAAAATATACAAACAATAAAAATTAGCTCACTTTTTCTGGTTTTGCTTGTTTATAAAAAGAAAGCCCAATTGGATCTTAGAAACCATAGGGCAAGAATCCATGACCCTCCCCCTTCTCATTCTTATCTCTTTCATGCCTCCCAAGACAGCACTGCAGGAGTGACACTACCACCGTTGATTTCTGGCTGTAGATGGATCCTCTCCCGCACTGGCCAGATTATCTACAGATTTTGTGAGATGAAGCAACTTTTGCCTTCTCCTTTCGCTAGTTGGAAACTTATCTGGGTCGGGTCTCATCCTGGGGTGGACACTTCCCACTGTTCCAGTGCACAGAAGGCCCCTCCTTAATGGTACTAATACCTTTAACAGCCTCTCTTTCAGCCTTTCTTTTCAATATCCTTGCCTGTAACTTTAGGCTTCCTAAGGCTTGTTTTCTCTACAAACTATACATTTTGTGTTTCTTTCTGCCCCACATGGTTTTTTAGTTGTAGGCATAAATAAGAGCTATCAAATAAGGACTATAATATTAGAGTGTAAGCCAAACTAGCACTTTCCAACTTGAGTTAAGAGTGTTCTGTAACAGCATTAGATTAAAACTCACACCCCCTGTAGTGGCTATTCCTGGTTGTCAACTTGACTATATTTGGAATAAACTACAATCCAGAATTGGAAGGCTCACTCACCAATGACCCTAATCTGGAGGCTGGGAGATAGAAGTATGGAGATCTTGAGACACAGTGGCTATTGGTTCTAGAAGATTAAGACAGGGAGATCTCCGAGTTCAAGGTCATCTGGGATTAAAGGTGTGGTGGCACACACCTTTAATCTGGGTTATACCTTTTGGTGGAGACCATATAAGGACATTGGAAGAAGGGAGTCTGGTTCTCACTCTTTCGCCTGCTTGCCGTGTGGGACTAAGCAACTGCTAGATCCTTCCATTCACATCTACTACTGAACCATTGTTGGGAATTGGACTGCAGACCGTAAGTCATCAATAAATTCCTTTACTATATAGAGACTATCCGTAAGTTCTGTGACTCTAGAGAACCCTGACTAATACATATCCCTTTTTTTTTAAAAAAAAAAATCTATTTATTTATTATATGTAAGTACATTGTAGCTGTCTTCAGACACCCCAGAAGAGGGTCTCAGACCTCATTATGGATAGTTGTGAGCCACCATGTGGTTGCTGGGATTTGAACTCAGGACCTTCAGAAGAGCAGTCAATGTTCTTACCCACTGAGCCATCTCACCAGTCCACTGTAACAGCAATAGAAAGTAAACTAAGACAGATTGGTATCATGAGTGGGGTTTTGCTGTGACATAGCTCGGTTGCAGTGGAGACCCCAGCATACTGGCAATGCTAGGACCATGTGATAACTACCAAGGACAGTGTAGAGTGGAACTAGCCTGAGCCTACAAGATTCTGATTCAGTGCCTGTCTCTGGGTTCCTGGTTGGGATTTGAACTCAGGACCTTCGGAAGAGCAGTCAGTGCTCTCAACCACTGAGCCATCTCTCCAGCCCTCTATTCCTAATTTCTCCAGGACTTTGACCTTGAGGGAATAGTGAACCTTTGTCAAAGACTTTTCACCCATTAAGATGATCCCAATATTTCTGTCCTTAAATTCATGTTATATACTACATTTGTTGATTTGTTGGACAATTCTTGCATCCCTGGATTGGAGATTATTCCAATTCCTCTACAGTTAAAATTCTGCCGTGTATCAAAGGAGATATAGATGTGGGATATAAAAACATCGCTCGCAATAAACACCCTAGCTGTTGTGTTCTAGAATTCTTTATTTATTTATTTATTTTATATATACGAGTACACTGTAGCTGTCTTCACACATACCAGAAAAGGGCATCAGATCCTATTATAGATAATTGTGAGCCACTATGTGGTTACTGGGAATTGAACTCAGCACCTCTAGGAAAAGCAGTCAGTTCTCTTAACTGCTGAGCCAATTCTCCAGCCCCTAAGGACTTTTGTTCTAACTCAGGATTTTAGAAAGAAACTGAAGAAACCCTTTAAGTAGTTTTCGTATAGAAACTGAATGAAACTTACTGATAATCAATGCTAAGTCCCTCCAGACCTTTCCTTTAAAGTAAAGGCCTTTGGAAAGATTCTTCTGTGGACTTACTGTTGTTTTACTTTGAGTTTTTTTATATGTTTGTTTGTTTTGTTTTTATAGTAAATAGGATTTGCTGATGTTTAGAAGGATGTTCTCTGTACCCTGAGCCTAATAAAACACTTAGTTTTAAGCCATCAGTTTCCACTTTCACACGATGCTACATTACATCTTCGTGTCTCAGATAACTTAAATATTTATTATGTACTCAGGATATGATTAATTATAACTTCATATTTAATTTGTAGTTTCTGGTATATTTTCACTAGCTAGAACTTAAAGCTATTATGGTGGTGTTGCTTGAATTGTTTTGTGACCTGGAGAGACAGCTTACTGGGTAAAAGGTCTTGTTGTGCAAGTGTGCAGACCTGACTTCTAAATCCCAAACCTCACATAAAGGTTTGTGTGCATCTGAAGTCTCCTCGCTCCTCTGGCAAAATGGGAGTTGGAAATAAAAGAATTCTCCAAAACTCACAAGCCAGCTGGCTTGCTGTGTGCACTGGTGAAGTATGAAGGAGAAATCCTGGTTTCAAACATAGTGGGGGGTAAGACCCAACCCCTGAGATTGGCCTATGAGCGCCACACTTGTGGTATGGCAAGTGCACACCTGCACTCATGCGTGTGAATGAGCACAGACATGCATACACGTGCACGAGGGCGCGAGCACGCACACACTTTGCCATGTTTAAAAACAGGCTGACATACACAAAGGACTTAGTATCAAAATTAAAGATATTTGTAGGATGTTAAAGTCATAGCCAGCACCATGCTTCTCTGTTTTAATTTTAAAGGAAGAAAAGGTAGTAATTTAGAATAAGAGCCAATTAGCTGGTGGCTGGAGAAGATTCAATGTCAGCATGGACTTCTGACAGAGCTGGACATTGGGAGGAAAGCTGGAGGTATTCGAGGTCCATTCTTGACAGTTTAAACGGAAGTAAGACAAATTCCAATTAGTGTTAACAGTATCTTTCTATAAGTTCAATGAAAAGGTATGCAAATGCTCCAAAATCACACTTAAGTACAGAGAGATGGCTCAGTGGTTAAGAATTCTTACTGTTCTTCCAAGGGTCAGAGTTAATCACCTGTAACTTTAAGGATCCTAACGCCCTCTACTGGCCTTCAAGGGTACTACCCTGTGGCATACCCTCACAACCACACATTCTTGAAAAAACTAGTACCTGGATATTTGACTTCAATAGGTAACCTTTAAACTATATTGTGTCTTCTCATTTGTTTCCTTGTAATATTCCTCAGGTATACTTTGTTTTCCAACAAACTTTTCTTAAGAGTCTGTTTTGCACTATCATTACCAAATGGTGGGATGAAATTCAAAGATAAATATGCCTTTGTCCCCAGAAAAGACAGGAAAAGAAACATACTTAATTAAAAATACCTTATAATTCTGAGCTATTCTTCTACAATTATTTTGATCTCAACACTCATTTACACTTAAAATTAATTGAGGGTCTCAAAAATGTTTGTTAGTATAGCATATAGCTATCTGTATGCATTATATGCAGAATCAAACCAGAAAGCTTACAGACAGCCACACAGTAACTGTACATTCCTTTAATGAGATGAGAGTCATATCCTGATGTAGCTTCTATACACTTTGGGGAAAAAATGAAAATGGAAAAGACAAATAAAGTCTATGAATTTTAGAGAAAATATACTTAACTTTGTAAAGTCTCTGAAATATTGTTGCAGATTCTCATATTTGTCAATCAATAAACAAACATGGTTTTTTGAAACTATGGTACATGTGCATTCGAAAGTCCATGGTTATATACACAGTGGTTGTTTAAATTTCCTAATGCTAATATTGTCCATTGTTCTATGTGACTAACACTGATCTCCAATTGGGTCTAATTTATAAAATAAGCACGTGAAATAATGCTATCACGTTTGCTGAGTAGCCCATTTCACAAAATGAGACGCTCCTTTGCCACCTGGTGGCAATGTATTGTAATTAAGGAATGAGCATCTGAGAGCTGTAGTTAGGCCTAGAGTATGTGACTACCAAGTCTACCTCCAAGCCCTGGAGAATACATTAAGACCTTCTTCTGGTGTATGCCAGCCTGATGCTAAATAGCCACACACCCCCAAAAGAGGGGGGAGCGGGGCTTGGAATGCTATCTTATTTTAAATAAATTAATAATTTTTAGGTTTCATATGTTTGAATTTAATCAAAACCTAGTATTTTCAGGCAGCAAAAAGAAGAGCCTTCATTGTTTGTCTCCCTCTAAAATATTTTCTTTCCCTGTAGCTGACATCAAGAGCTTCCAACTTCTACTGGATTTTGTCAGTGCTTCATAAGGGTGCTGAGAACCTGCCCTACAAGACACTGGTTCACTCTCATGTTGGCGAACTCCTAAGGAAGCAGGCGTTGTCGCTGCAGGCAAAGCCTGTCTCTGTACGGACTTCCGGAGGAGAAAGCTGGGGCATATTAGAGGACCGGAAGGAGCTTTGGTCCCAAGATACATGGGGCGAGGCTACGGAGTTTCCTAATGTATTCCTCCTTCTCAGCTTCAAACCTCACTCCATTGTCATGATTTCCCAGCGGACAACAAAGTCTTTAATCATTGATTGTGGTAGTTTGTGCTTTTGTTAATGAATAAAGTAATAACCAGTGTGCTGTGTTCAGCATTCTTCACTATGAGTGGTGTAATACAGCAGAGCAGTGTGTTGTAGTAATGTCTAATCTCGGCCACGGAGTTCTCCCCTGCCTTTGATCATTCAGTCCCCAGATAAAAGACACAAAACTTTTATATTTATAATCATCTGTAGACAGCACTAGAGCTGGGCAGACATCCCATACCTATCCCATATCTAATACCCTCTAAGCTATTAGAATCTACTTTCCCATCAATAACCCCAAGTTATTACTTGCTATGTTCCATCCGGGCTGCTCTTAACTCCAACTGGCCAGCCCTCACGACTCAGCTACCTCATGGTGCCTTCTCCTCTCTCCACCTTGTCTCTTCCTCATGATCCTGCCTCAGACCCCAAGCCTGGGAACCGAAACTGCCTACCTCTCTTCTGCCCAGCTATAGGCTGTAGGCATCTTTATTGACTAGTCAGGGATAACGGGGGGTGGGGGGAGGTTACATAACATTACTTTGGTCCCCGTGAGAATCTTGTCATCCCTGGGGCAACCAGGACCAGTATTTAGCATTGCAATGCATAGCAACAGACCAAACCTCTAAACAGTGTTTCTTAAAGTAAGTAAAGACTTCCAAATATAGATACAGTTTTAAAGCAACCAGCTTTCTTGACCCTTCATTTTCCAAGTGTTCATTACACACCATATTAACCTTGCAGAATAAAACCATGTTTAAAAGCCCAAGTGCTTTTTGTAAAACACATGTTCTTCTTGCACCTTTGAAACACCAAGATACATTTCCCAAGGGGTTGATATAGCTGTGTGCCTGACAAGAAGAATGAGTAAGCACAGCATCCCCACACTGTCTGTCTTCAGCTCCTGTTCCTCCAGCTGAAGGAACGCAGTGTTGAGCTTACACCCTTGGAGAGAAAACACATTTTTACCCCATACCTGCTACTGGTGTCTATGGCTATTGTGGGAAATAATATTACCCAAGTTACCCAATATACATTCACATGCACAACACACACACACACACACACACACACATCACAGAGAGAGATAGTCAGACATACACACAGAGAGAAACAGAGAGACAGACACTCAGAGACAGACAGACATGCACACACACTGCACATACACACACATCACAGAGAGAGAGACAGAGAGAGAGAGAGAGAGAGAGAGAGAGAGAGAGAGAGAGAGAAACAGAAACAGACATACACCACATACCACATACCACAGGTAATTTTTTTTACTGAAAATATATTTTTTCATGCAATATATTCTACTTATTGTTTCCCCTCCCACAACTCCTCCTAGATTCTCCCCATCCACACCCTTTCTTGCTCTCTCTCTTTAGAAAATTAATGAGCATCTAAAAATAAATAAATAAACAAAATAAAACCATACCATAACAAGACAAAACAAACAAATAACCAAAACATAGCCAAATAAAGCACAAGACACGCACACATTGTTACACACAGATATCCCATAAACACACAAATCCAGAAACCACATTATACAAGCAGAAGACCAGTAGGACTTTTTTTAAATGCTCAGTCAAAGCATTACTTTCTTTTTTTTGTTTTGTTTTTTCGAGACAGGGTTTCTCTGTGTAGCCCTGGCTGTCCTAGAACTCATGCTGTAGACCAGGCTGGCCTCAAACTCAGAAATTCGCCTGCCTCTGCCTCCCAAATGCTGGGATTAAAGGCGTGCGCCACCACGCCCGGCTTCATTATTTTTTTATTATTCAACAGAAAACCTCTAAAATGCCGTTGAGTTCACTTTGTGTTCACCATCCACTGCTGGCCGTGAGGTCCGCCCTTAGTGTGGTTTGTATTTGGTTTTCCTATAGGCCCATGACCTACTTGGCCTCAGATTCCTGGTCCCCTAAGCAGTATCAAGCATGAGTTCCATCTGATGGAGTGGGCCGTAAATCCGATCAGAGAGCTGTTGGTTAAGCCCAGACCCTATGTGCACCTTTTGAACCAGCAGATCTTGCAGGCAGGCCACCACTGTAGATTTCAGGATGTGTAGCTGGCTTGGGGTTTACCTTTCTCCTTCGATAGCATGCAGAGTCCCTTCCAGTACCATGAGTACTAACCTGTACAGGTGATGGCTCCGGTAAGCACCACCTCAACTTCTCCGTGTTCAGTGAGTTGTGTGAGCGTTCTCTTCAGCAGCTGGGCCTTGCTATCAGCTCCTGGTTTTGCTGATTCTTTGTATAATTTTTTTTGTTCCTATTTGGTTGGTTTCAGTCCTGAGTTTGATTATTTCCTGCCATCTACTCCTCTTGGGTGTATTTGCTTCTTTTGTTCCAGAGCTTTCAGGTGTGCTGTCAAGCTGCTAGTGTAAGCTCTCTCCAGTTTCTTTTTGGAGGCACTTAGAGCTTTGAGTTTTCCTCTCACCACTGTTTTCATTGTGTCCCATAAGTTTTGGTATGATGTGCCTTCATTTTCTGAAAAGTCTTTAATTTCTTTCTTTATTTCTTCCTTGGCCAAGTTATCATCGAGTAGAGCATTGTTCAGCTTTCATGTGTATGTGTGCTTTCTGTTGTTTTTGTATTAAAGACAACCTTAATCCATAGTGATCTGATAGGATGCATGGGATTATTTCAATCTTCTTGATTCTGTTGAGGCCTTTTTTGTGGCCTATTATATGCTCAGTTTTGGAGAATGTACCATGAGATGCTGAGAAGAAGGTATATTCTTTTGCTTTATGATGAAATGTTCTATAAATGTAAATGTTAGATCCATTTGGTTCATAACTTCTGTTAGTTTCATTGTGTCTCTGTTTAGTTCCTGTTTCCATTATCTGTCCATTAATGAAAGTGGAGTGTTGAAGTCTCCCACTATTATTGTGTGGGGTACCATGTGTGCTTTGAGCTTTAGTAAAGTTGCTTTTATGAATGTGGGTGCCATTGCATTTGGAGCATAGATGTTCAGAATTGAGAGTTCATCTTGGAAGATTTTTCCTTTGACTAATATGAAGTGTCCTTCCTTATCTTTTTTGATAACGTTTGGTTGAAAGTTGATTTTATTTGATATTAGAATGACTATTCCAGTTTGTTTCTTGGGATCATTTGCTTGGAAAATTGTTTTCCAACCTTTTACTCTGAGGTAGTGTCTGTCTTTGTCACTGAGATGTGTTTCCTGTATGCAGCAAAATGCTGGGTCCTGTTTACATATCCAGTCTGTTAGTCTATGTCTTTCTATTAGGGAATTAAGTCCATTGATGTTAAGAGATATTAAGGAAAAGTGATTGTTAGTTCCAGTTATTTTGTTGTTAGAGGTGGAAATATGTTTGTGTGGCTATCTTCTTTTGGGTTTGTTGCAAGATTACTTTCTTGCTTTTTCTAGGGTGTAGTTTCCCTCTTCGTGTTGGTTTGTAGGGCTGGATTAGTGTTCTCTTAGGGTCTGTGTGGCATTTGCCCAGGATCTTCTAAGTTTCATAGTCTCTGGTGAGAAGTCTGGTGTAATTCTGCCTTCATATGTTACTTGACCTTTTTCTTTTACTGCTTTTAATATTCTTTCTTTGTTTGGTGCATTTGTTGTTCTGATTATTATGTGTCAGGAGGAATTTCTTTTCTGGTTCAGTCTATTCGGAGTTCTGTAGGCTTCTTGTATGTTCATGGGCATCTCTTTCTTTACATTAGGGAAGTTTTCTTCTATGTTGAAGATGTTTACTGGCCCTTTAAGTTGGGAATCTTTGCTCTTTTCTATGCCTGTTACCCTTAGATTTCGTCTTCTCATTGTGTCCTGGATTTCCTGGATGTTTTGG
>NC_034593.1:111089115-111101280 GCF_900095145.1 Mus pahari | reverse complement strand
GCATCTATGACTCCTGATCTCTTTCCTAGGTTTTCTAACTCCAGGGTGGTCTCCCTTTGTGATTTATTTATTGTTTCTAATTCCATTTTTATATCCTGGGTGGTTTTGTTTATTTCCTTTGCCTGTTTGATAGTGTTTTCCTGTAATTCTTTAAGGGATTTTTTTTTGTCTTTCCTCTTTAAGTGCTTCTACCTGTTTACCTGTGTTCTCCTGTATCCCTTTAAGGGAGTTATATATGTCCTTCTTAAAGTCCTATATCATCATCATGAGATGTGATATAGGACTTTAAATCAGAGTCTTGCTTTCCCAGTGTGATGGTGTATCCAGGACTTGCTATGGTAGGAGAACTGGGTTTTGATGATGCCAAGCAACCTTGGTTTCTGTTGCTTCTGTTCTTATGCTTCCTTCCCACCATTTTATTATCTCTAGTGCTACCTGCCCTCTCTATATCTGTCTGGAGCCTGTCCTTCCTGTGATGTTGGTTGTGTCAGAACTCCTCAGAGTCCAGATGTCTCTGTGATTCTGTGATTCTATGATTCTGTGATCCTGTGATCCTGTAATCCTGTGATCCTGTGATCCTGGGTGTGTCAGCGCTCCTAGGAGTCAAGCTGCCTCAGTGACCCTGAGATCCTGGTGTGACCAAGTTCCTGAGATCCTATGGCCCTGTGATCCTGGGCATGTTAGAGCACCTGGGAGTGGAGCTTCGTCTGGGTGTTGTGGGACTGGCTGTGGAGTTCGTGTCCAAGACCTGCTCAGGGCACCGGCCCAGACCAGGAGCCCAACTTCTGTCGTTGTCACTGTTCTACTGCTGTGACACTGTGACAAGACACCATAACCACAGCAACTTTTATAAACATAAGCATTTAATTGGGGCTTGCTTTCAGTCCATTCTCATCATGACAGGGAGCCTGGTGGCGCGCATGCAGACATGGGGAGAGGTGAGAGTTCTATGTCTGGATTCAGTGGCAGCAGGAAAAGAGAGAGTTTTTGAAAACCCAAAGCACAACCCCAGTGACACACTTCCTCCAACAAGGCCACACCTCCTAATCCCTCTCAAGTATTGTCACTGTCTAATGACCAAGCATTCAAGTATATGAGGCACAAAGTCTTTCTTTTCTAGAGCTACCTCAAGCAATGTTTGAGGCTATTGTGAAGGGTGTTATTTCCCTGATTTCCTTCTCCATCCTTCATGCTATAGAGAAAGGCTACTATGTATCAGTCCAGGGACCTGTTACTTGGTTGAAAGTCTTCACCAGATGTACAAGTTTCCTGGTGTAGTTTTTAGAATCTTTGATGTATATGCTCATATCATCTGCAAATTAAGATAAGCTGAATTCCTTGTTTCCTATGTGTGTCCCTTTGATGCCTTTCAGGTGTCTTATTGCTCTAGCTAAGACTTCAAGTACCATACTGAGCAGGTATGAAGACAGCCCTGCCTTGTTCCTGACTTTAGTGAAATTGATCTCAGTGGGCTCTCCACTTAGATTGAAGTAGGCTGTAAGCTTGCTAAAAATCAGCTTTATTATGCTGAGGTCTGTGCCTCGTTTCCCTAATCTCACTGGGGCTTTTATCATGAAGAAAGAAGTGCAAGATTTTGTCAAAAACCATTTTTTCACCTAATAAGATAATCATATGGGTTTTAGTCTATTTATTCCGTAGATTATATTTTTCAGTTTATGCATATTGAGCCATCCTATCTCTGGGATAAAGCCTACTTGGTTGCTGTGGATGATCTTTTCAATGTGTCCTTGTATATTATTTGCAAATATTTTATTGAAAATTCTTGCTTTTATGCTCATAAGGGAAATTACTCTGGAATTCTCCTTCTTTGTTGGGTCTTTGTGTGGTGGTTTGGGTATCAGGAAAACGGTAGCCTTGTAAAAAGAACTAGGCAACGCTCTTTCTGTTTCTATTTTGTGGAATAATCTGAGAAATATCTGATGTTAATTCTCTTTTGAAAATCTGAAAGCCGGGCATGGTGGCGCACACCTTTAATCCCAGCACTTGGGAGACAGAGGCAGGCAGATTTCTGAGTTCGAGGCCGGCCTGGTCTACAAAGTGAGTTCCAGGACAGCCAAGGCTACACAGAGAAACCCTGTCTGTAAAAAAAGAAAGAAAGAAAGAAAGAAAGAAAGAAAGAAAGAAAGAAAGAAAGAAAAGAAAGAAAGAAAAGAAAAGAAAAAGAAAAAAGAAAAAAAGAAAATCTGATAGAATTCTGTGCTGAATCCTTGGCCATCGCTTGATGGCCCTACAACACAGTAGGTTACTGAACAAGCCTGTCCAGGCTGCAAGTGGAAGCACTGGGATCCAGCAGGCAGGTGACATGCATGCCCAGGCCACCACATTGTGGCATGGAAACATGGGCTATGGCCAGACCTCTACATAGCAGTGTTGAAATTGGCAGATGCAGGACCAGGCACATCCATGCTGCCACCATGCAGCCTTGAGACATAACATGCATGCAAACATGTGAGCCCAGGCTTCCATGTGCCAGCACTGGGACACAGCAGGTATGGAAATAGGTGTGCCCAGGCAACTGACTCATGTCACTGGGACTAGGCAGACAAGTTAATAGGTGCTTCTAGGCCACCATGTGGATGGGCTGGGATGTAGTAAGTAAGAACAGCGTGTGCCCAGGCCTCCACATGGTAGTGTTGGCACAGGATAGGCATGAAGACAGGTTAGCCCATCAACCACATGGCAGAACTTGGAAACGGCATGTTTGTGAGCAAGTGATCCCGCATCACTGTGTAATCACTCTGGGATACCAACTGCATTTGAATAAGAGAGCCTGCGCTGCCATGTAGGAGTGCTGGGACATGGAACATGGGCAAACAGAGGGGCTCACATGGATGGGTCTGTGCCACAACATGCATGTGAATAGGCATGCCTTCACCACCAAGTGGTAGTGCTAAAACACAGCAAGTGTGAAAACAGGCATGCGTGTACAGCCATGGAAGCACCAGGACCCGGCAGGCATGCAAACATGTGTTTCTATGCTGCCATGTGGTGCTGCTGGGATAACATGTGGGTGCGCGTGATAGCGGTGCACATAGCTGTTGCCACACCGCACATGTCTCAGGCAACCACATAGTGGCGTTATGACTTGGCTGGCTTAAGATCAGGAACACCGAGGGCCCAGCACTGGGACAAAGCAGGAGTGTGAACAGGGATGCCCAATCCAGTACTTTGTGGCACTGGGACACAGCTCCTGGGTGAAAAGGCAAGCCTGTGTCACCATGAGACAGCCCTGGGTGACAGCACATTTGTGAACCAGTGTGGTGGTTTGAATACGTGTGGCCCCATAGACTCCGGTGTTTGAAGGCTTTGCCCAGGCTGAGTGGTACTATTAGGAGGTGTGGTCTCGTTGGAGTGGGTGTGGCCTTGTTGAAGTAGGTGTGGTCTTGTTGGAATGGGTGTGGCCTTGTTGGAGTAGGTGTGGTCTTGTTGATGGAAGAGTGTCACTGTGGGGGGCGGGCTTTGAGGTTTCCTAGGCTCAAACTCCACCCAGTGTGAAACAGTCTCCTTCTGCTGCCTGAGAATCAAGATGTAGAACTCCTGGGTCCTTCTGCACCATGCCTGCCTGGACACAGCCATGCTCCTGCCTTGATGATAATGGACTGAACCTCCGAACCTGTAAGCCAGCCCCAATTCAATTTTATCCTTTATAAGAGTTGCCTTGGTCGTAGTGTCTGTTTGCAACAATGAAACTCAAACTAAGACAACCAGTGAGCACAGGCTATAGCATGTTGGTCCAGGCTAAGAACACATGTATGAACGAGCATGCACAGGCAAAAATGTAGTGGGACTGGGACATGGTATATTTACTACAGTCACTTGGCAGCCCCAGGGCATAGCAGGAGAACAGGGCTGCCCAGGCTGTGACCTGGCACCACTGAAACGTGACAAACATGCAGCGGGTACACCAGGGCTGCCACATGGCAGCACGGTGTCATGGCGGGCATTTGACAGGTTTGCGCAGGCCACCGCGTGGTAGCAATGGAACACAACAGGCATGCAAACAGGCATAGCTAGGCCATCACAGGGCAGTGAAGGGACTGGGCAGGAATACACCCAGCAAGTTTAGCCACCACCTGGAGCTAAGCTGGGGCACAGCTTGCCTCCCAAAAGGTGGAGCCCCTCTCCCATATTGTGGCCCTGGAAAATGGCTGTCACATGAGAACTGGTGCTACAACAGGGCAGAGCTGGGACTCCGCTTGCAGTGAGCCCAGACCCCCACAGCACAGTGCTGTGGCGCATGGGACATGGAGGGACGAGAGCCAGTGTGCCTTTGACAGGTGGATTGCCACTTGAAAACAGCCTGTGTTGCCCATATACAGCTACCAAACCCGGACGCTATTGTGGATGCCAGGAAGTGCTTGCTGATGGAAACCGAATATGGCTGTCTCCTGAGAGGCTCTACCAGAGCCTGAGAGGCAGATGTGCACCACCAACCACTGGACTGAGCGTGGGGTCCCTGATGGAGGAGTTGGAAAAGGGACTGAGGGAGCTGAGAGGGTTTGCAGCCCCATGGAAGGAGCAACAGTGTCAATAGGGCAGACCCCCTGGAGCTCCAGGGGACTGGACCACCAACCAAAGAATACCCATGGCACTGGCCACATATGTAGCAGAGGATGACCTTGTTGAACATTAGTGGGAGGAGAGATCCTCGGACCTGAGGGTGTTCGATGTCCTAGTGTAGGAGAATGCCAAAGCTGGAAGACTTGAAGAGTGAGTGGGTGGGTGGGGGAGCACCCTCATAGAGGCGGGGGAGGATGAAATAGGGGGTTTCCTAAGGGGAGACCTGGAAAGGGGAAAACATTTGAAATGTAAATAAAGAAAAATCCAATTAAGAAAGAAAGAAAGAAAAGAAGGGAGGGAGGGAGGGAGGGAGGGAGGGAGGGAGAGAGAGAGAGAGAGAGAGAGAGAGAGAGAGAGAGAGAGAACAGCCTGTATGTCAGCATATGAATCCAGGCCACCAAGGGATCCTGAGTCATCGCAGGTCTGTAAAAGGCCTACTCCAGGTATAAAATGATGGCATTGGGATATGGCAGCCATGTGACAGGCAGCCTGTAGGAACACATGGTGGCACATGGGACTCGGCAGGTCAGCAAGCAGGAGTGTCAAGACCGTTGCATGGGAGCACTGATGCGGTCACAGATTGGGGAGCACCAGCACACAGCTGGAGTATAACAGGTGAGCATATCCCCCATGTGGCAATGCTAAAACATGGCTGTCACATGAACATGAGATCCAGTGCCACCCACGGTGGGACAGCACTGAGACCTGGCTCCCATGAGAACAGGTGGGCCCAGAACACCACACGACAGTACTGGGATGTATTCTGCCACGGGGTGGTGCTGGGACTTGGCAGATGTGTACATAAGGGATTCTTCAACATGGTGGCATGGTGAAACAGCATGCCCCAACAGGTATTGTACTAAGACATGGCATGTGTGACAACAGGTATGCCTAGACCATCCCTCGGTGGCCCTAGGACACAGCAGACAGGCAAGTAGGCTACACAGGCCACCATGGGGTTGCAATAGGATACGGCAGTCATGTAACATGCTTGTCCAGGGCATCACACTGGTGGCCTACTAACACAGCAGACATGCAAACACAGCAAGCCATGAAGTAGCTGTGCTGGGACATAGCAGGCTTGCAGCCAGGCATCCCCACACCACCAAGTTGTGGCACAAGGATATAGTAGGTCTGGGTACAGATATACCAAAGCGCCAACGTGTTGGCCCTGGGACTCAGCGTGCAAACGAGTGGCAGCATAAGAACACAGAGCGCCTGTGCCCAGACAGCCTAGTGGAACACAGCAGGCATTCAAACCTGCATGCCCGGGTTACCACTTGGTGGTTTGGGGACATATCAAGTATGTAAACGGACATGTAAAATCCACCAGATGGCAGCACTGAGACACGCCAGACATGTGAACAGGTAAGCATAAGCCACCAGGTGGCAGCACTGGAACACAACAGACAAGTGAACAGGAATGCCCAGGTCACCACATGGAGATTCTGGGCCTGTGGACAAAGTGTCAATAGATGAGCTTGCTACCACGTAGAGGTGCAGGGACACAACTTGCAGGTGAACCTGATCCCCTACTTTGCAGTCCTGGAACAGAACATGGTTGTCAAATGCACTGCAACATTGCGGAACTGATACGTGATACTGATGCGTGGGCTTGCCCAGACTTTCACAAGACTGAGGCTTGACAGGCTTGTGGACAAAGGTGTGTGTGCCAACACGTGGTGTTGCTGGAACACTGCCGACCCGAGGTGGCGCTGGGAAATGGTATGTGTCCCAACAGGTGAGCCTAGGTTGACAATTGGAAGTTTAGGGACACAGCATGATTAAGAACTGGAGTGACGCCGGGCGTGGTGGCGCATGCCTTTTAATCCCAGCATTCAGGAGGCAGAGGCAGGTGGAGTTCTGAGTTTGAGGTCAGCCTGGTCTACAGAGTGAGTTCCAGGACAGCCAGGGCTACACAGAGAAACCCTGTCTCGGAAAGAAAAAACAAAACAAACAAACAAACAAAGAACTGGAGTGACGACTCCATTACTTGGTGGTTCCTGGACACAGCAGGTGTGTGAAAGTCTATTCTTGCGCTGTCCTGTGGCTGTCCCAGGGCATGGCATGTGTGCAGACAGGCCAGTCTAAACCACTCCTGTGTCAGTGCTGGAACATGGCTGGTGTGTGAACAGCATGCACAACCCATCAAATGGCAGCACCGGGACACGGGGAGTGTGCAAGCAGATGCTGTTAGGCCATGCAGGGAACATGGCAAGCATGCAAACAGGCATGCACATGGTACTCCTGGAACATGGAAGGTGTAAAATCAGGTATACCCAGGTCCCCAAATTGCAGCACAGGGACATGGCAGGCATGAGAACAAGGGAGCCCAAGCCACCACAAGGCTAGAACACAGTTGTTGTGTAAACAGGAGAAGCTGTGTACTGAGAACTGGGGTATCAAACGCTGATCCCGTCTGGTTATCACAAAGAATAACTTCACCTCTAAGCTAAGATGTATGAAACTGTCTGGGAAGTCTAAAATTCTTTTTATTTTCCTTAAAGGAATTTAAAGAAATTGTTTGAAGTGCTGTAGATTATGCAGGCTTACACTGCAGGGGTAATTACTGTCCTCAAAGATGAGATTAATAATGCCTTTGTGACTGACCTGGCTCAAGTCCTTGAAGATGTTATCATTTAGATTAGGAAATTCCAATGTACTGACGTATTCAAAAATAGACACAGATTTGGAAAGCCACACGACAAAACCATCCGTGAGAAAACATACCCAAGACTCCCAAGAAACAGGAAACATATTAGCCTACACTGAAGGAAATTAAGTTATAAAGTTCAGAAATAATTTTAGGGTATGATACCTCTTGTTTTAAAGTCAGATAATTTGGCTTTTCATTTTAGTATTTATTGTGATGGGTGCCGTACCATGGCACACCTGTGGAAGCCCAAAGACAACTTGTGGGAACCGGTTCTCTCCTTCCACCTGCTGGCACCAGAGAGTGAACTTAGGTCCACAGCTTGGCAGCAAGCACCTTTATCCCCTGAGCCATGTCACCTGCCCACAGCTAGGCATTGGCAACTACAAATACCGAGCCAGCAAAAGATGACTCAGCAACTAAAGATGTCCGCTACGTGCCTGATAGCCTAAATCCAGTTTCTGCTAGTTGTCCTCAGAATTGCATGTTGCGACATGCATATGCCCACACAACACACACAATAAATTAATTGATAAACATCCTAATTAGTTAATAGAAATTTAAACTGTGGCTCTTACTATTAAATGTGTGGAAACAGGATTCATGTTTGGCTGACTACCATCAATTCCCACCGTGAGGAGAGGGGAGTAGCCCACACAGGGCGCCCAGACAGGTGAACATTCAAAACACTCATACACACAAATTAATTAATTTAAAAAAGTAACTCGGAGAGTGATAGGGAAGACACCTGATGTCAACCTCTGAACTCAACAACAGCATGTATGTGTTCACACAGATGCATAGATGTACACATGTGTATTCCTGACAGCCACTCAGCAGCTCACAACTCACAGCTGACTATAACTCCAGTTCCACGGGATCTGACACCCTCTTCTGGCTTTGACAGACACAAAACATGGTGAAGAAAACATGGTGAAGAGACAGACACGTATGCAAAGCATCCATATACATAAAATAAAAAATGTATCTAGATAGATACACACACACATATATATGATGTATATATACACTATATGTAAATATGCATATACATAAACATATATATGGTTTGCCTGATTTGATAGAGCACACTGTAATCTAAGCATTCAGGACAGGAGGCTGAGGTGGGAAAATTCTGAGTTCTGAGCCAGCCTGAACCATCTAACTAAACTCTCTCTAAACCACAGACACATCTAAAGCAAGTCCGAGCAGGCCAAACAACACCCCCAAAGCCATCTTAAGAATTCTCTAGTTAGACTCTAATTCAGGATTACTAAGGGAGACTTAGAGCACTGTCTCCCAGAGAAGACACGAAACACTTAACGATGACCTCTAGAGATTGCCCAGTTTAAAGACTGAAGAACCCCCGGGTTACTGTCAAAAGAAACTCACCACATCTCTAGTCTGTGACTGTGTGGGTTTCTGCGTGTGAGTACCTGTGGGGGTTAGAGAGACTGGAGTGAGAGGGAGTTACCCAGGTCGTTTGTGAGCTGCCTGGTGTGAGTGTGAGAATCAAACTCAGAACCTCTATAGGAGCAGCAAGTGCTCTTAACCGTTGAGCCTCCTCTTCAGTCCACATCAGCAGGTTCTTTGTCTTGTTTCGTTTCCTCGGATTGCATGTTTGCCTACAAAGAACTGCCTGGCTGCCCGTTTTGCTGAGGTGGAGAAAGGCGAGATAACCTTTCTGCAGTCAACTCCAGAACAGTGATCCCGGCGGGGGCTGTTCAAGCCATGCTAGCTGGCGACGCACTTTCCCGTTGAGAAATCTTAGAAAGCCAAATGGCATGTGCGAGTTAATAAGCAGCAGTGAGGTCAGTTATGAGCAGGTGGCGTGTCACCTTGAAGCAGGCTGGGCAGATTCTTAAGACGCCAGAACACGGGAAGGCTCCAGGAGTGGCAGGACATCCGGCTGTTGTTATTCTTGGCCCTGCCCAGTGCAAGCAGAGAAAAGGCAGCTCGCTTATTAGGGGTATAAATAAAGGCTCAATTACCTCTTGCCATGCTCTGGTGGCCAAGAACATTAATTAGGAGTCTGCTGTTCTGAGCCTGCAACTGCAACTGAACCCCTTAGGAACTTCCGGTCTTGCCTACCGCTGACCACTGAGTGCTTTAAGTTCCAAACAGAGCGGCCCTGCCCGGCCCCAGCCTGAAAAGTCAGTCTACTTTTTGACTCTTTCCTGGGAGACTCAAGGGATGGTGTGTATTGAGTGAAAGTTGTATGCATTTGTGTTTGTTTGTGTGTTTGTTTGTTTGGGTAAATGCCCCTGGGAAACACAACACATTAAAGAATTAGAAATGCTGACACCCTGGTCCCCTGGGGGAGGCCTGGCTACTGCTAGGGTTCATTACTGTTGTTTTGTAGTTGCAAACTCTTTTAAGTAAGCAAAACGTGTACCTCGTGAGAAAATCAGCTAGCACAAAGAGTTAACAGTGGGCAGGAAGATCTCAATCTCTTCATCGCTCCATTCCTGTGTTCCCGGAGTCCCTTCCAAAGGCATTCTGTTCTGTGGTCTTAAAGGGCCTCATTTCTTCTTCCTTTTCTTCTTTTCTCTTCTTTCCTTTTCCTTTTCCTTCCTTCCTTTCTTTTTTCTTTTTTTGTTTTTTTGTTTATTTGGTTGATTGTTTTTGGTTTGGGGGATTTTTTTTGGAGCTTTGAGACAGGGTCTTTCACTCTTATTGTTCAGGCTAAGTTCGAACTCACTATGCACGGGAACTCACTATGCACGGGGACTGTCTCTGACCTGAGAATAGCAAGGCTACTTACTTCACTCTCTAGGTGCTGGATTCGAGGTATGAGCCACACTCCCGAGCTCCTCTTTCTGACAAAAATGAAAACATTCTCACCTACTCTTCTGAACCTTGTCAGATTTTTTTTAAATTTATTAAAGTTCTCCAACAGATTTCAAAGTCTTTCTTAAGAGTCACTAATAAAGGCCTCCCCCTCTGTTCCCCAGGAAAAAGCACTACAGACACATCTATTAAAAATATTTTATAAGCCAGGCTTGTTGGTGCATGTCTGTAATTCTGGTAGGAGCAGGATAATCAGGAGTTTAAGATCTTGTTCCCTATGGAGTGGGTGTGAGGCCGCCTGAGTTACAAGGAACCCTGCCTCAAACAAGGAACAAAGGAACGTCATTTACAAACAGCTACAAGGATTCATTAACTCTCCAAAATCCACGGTGTGGATAAATCGACTCCAAAGACCTCAACCTTGAGGTTTAATGCATAAAACATTTGATATTTCCAGATAAAATTCAGGATTCTCTATCAAATTTGAATTTTGGATAACACATGATATTTTAGTCTAGTCCTAGGGCACATGACAGTGTCGTGGGGAACCACGGGTTGTGTGTTGTGTGTATGATGGTGGTGTATAAGATTTCAGCTAGTAGAAACACTGTCTTAGAATAAACACACTTGGATGCAACTGTTTATAAGGCATTTCTCAGGATATGTCTCCATCATTAACTGATACATAATTGTTTAAATCCATTCTGTGATACACTTTCAATTTCTGAGCTTTGAATTCAAGTGGTAGTTCTGTGGTTTTAGGGGCTAGAATAACATTGCAGAAAATGTTTATCCACAGGAATTTATTCCAACCAATATTCCCTAGAATGCCTTGTATTAGAGATGAGCTAGGTGACATACAATACATGATAAGACCAACTCCCTCAGAAATATCTGAGATCTGAGTTACATTGGTTTTGAAATGGGAATTGGAATCTCAGCTGGAGTGGGTGGGAACACAACCCAGTGGCAGAGTGCTTCCCTGCTGTGTACAAGGTCCTAAGCTGGAGCCCCAGCCAAAAACCCTAATTAAGTTTGTAAATTATGGATGAGGAGTGATACCTCCCTCCCGCCACTCCCCACCCCCCCCACACACCCCCAAGAACATTCTCTTTCATCCTAACCAGGGCAGTTATATGGGACCTTGTGTTCCCTAAAGAGAAGAGTTCAAGGCTTTGCGGATGCCACTTTTCACAGCTTGCTGCAGCCATGGTCAACCCCACCGTGTTCTTCGACCTCACAGCCAATGACAAGCCCTTGGGCCGCATCTCCTTCGAGCTGTTTGCAGACAAAGTTCCAAAGACAGCAGAAAACTTCCGTGTTCTGAGTCCTGGAGAGAAAGAATTTGGCTATAAGGGTTCCTTCTTTCACAGAATTATTCCAGAGTGCCAGGGTGGTGATGTCACATGCCATAATGGCATTGGCGGCGGGTCCATCTACGGAGAGAAATCTGAGGATAAGAACTGCTTCATCCTGAAGCATACAGGTCCTGGCATCTTGTCCATGGCAAATGCTGGACCAAACACAAACGGTTCCCAGTTTTTTTTATCTACACTGCCAAGACTGAATGGCTGGACGGCAAGCATGTGGCCTCTGGGAAGGGGAAAGAAGGCGTGAACATCGTGGAAGCCAAGGAGCGCTTTGGGTCCAGGAATGGCAAGACCAGCAAGAGGATCACCATTTCCGACTGTGGACAACACTAATATCTTTAGACTTACGGGCATTTTACCCATGAAACCATTCCTTCTGTAGCTCAGGAGAGCACCCTACCCCATCTGCTCGCAGTGTCCTGCAATCTCTGCTCTCACTGAGGTTCTTTGGGTTCCATATTTCCCTCATTCCCCAAGTCTAGCTGGATTGCAAAATTAAGTTTATGATTAGGAATAAAAACTAAATAAGAAAAAAGAGAGAAGAATTCATGCCAAGTCAGGTAGAACAAGCAAATAATCAAAGTTGAATAGATGAGAAAGCAGGCATGAACATTAAATCCGCTCTCCAGAGTGGAGGGAGGACTGGTTTCAGTGTTAGGTTCTGGTCTGCCATCCCTCCTCCCTGTCTGCCACCCCTCCTCCCTGTCTGCCATCCCTCCTCCCTGTCTGCCATCCCTCCTCCCTGTCTGCCACCCCTCCTCCCCTGTCTGC
>NC_034593.1:111080221-111086606 GCF_900095145.1 Mus pahari | reverse complement strand
AGAGAGAGAGAGAGAGAGAGAGAGAGAGAGAGATGAAATTATGAAAGAGAAGCATGGGCTGACATAATATATGGAAAGATTCTGTTCCTTTGGAATTCAATAAAGATTGCAGTCTCCCAGTAGCCGCTATAGTCTGAATGTATCTCATAAAATGTTTGTGTTGGAAACAGGATCCTCAATGCAATAAGTGGGAGGCGATTAGTCATCACGACTCTGCCCTTACCAGTGAGTTAATATCACTAACACAGGAACGGGTAGTTAACAAGAGGGTGGGTTTGTTATTTAAATGAGTGGCCTCCTCCTGATCTCTTACCTTCTACCATCATGTCACCATGCCATGGATGGCATAGCAAGAAGTCCTTTCCTCCAGAACTGCGAAACAAAAAGAAATCGAATCTTTATCACTTCCCAGTCACAGCTCTTCTCTGACAGCACCACAAAAAACCCAAGAGAGAAAATTGGCAGAAAGTGTGGCTATTTGTATATCAAGTACTCGAAAATGAAGAAGTAACTTGGACTAGGCAATGGATAGATGCTGTACAGATTGGAAGATTGGAAGCCTAAGTCAGAAAAGTCCAGACAGTTATGGATGGAAAGATAAGAGTGATTCTCTTGAAGGCCCAGAAGTCAACTATAGGGAAAGCCTGGGACTTAGAGAGACCATTTAAGTGGTCATGGAAGTATGAGCAGTAATGGCTACCCTAGGGAGGCTTTAGATTGAATTGAGGAGGAGGTACCAGAAACTGGAGCTTGGGCTGGAGTGACAGACAGCTCATTGGTTAAGATCATTGGCTGCTTTTTTTTTTTTTTTCCAGAGGAGCCTTATGGTGGCTCACAACCCTTTGTAACTCCAGCGCTGGGGACCCAACCCCCTTGTCTGGCCTCAGGGAAATGACGCATAGGTAGAAGTGGCAGTCATACCTGCAGGCAAAACACCCATCTACACAAAAATAAAATTAATAACAATAAAACTCTCCATAGAGTTCAAGGCCATCTTTGTTACACAGTAAAGAACACGAAAGAAGCCCATTTATGTTCTGGGCTCTAGGAAAGAAGAACTTAAGAGCACAAAGCTAGGACATAAGAAATCGCTAAGCAACCTGGCATTGAAGAAGCTGCGTGACTACGTTTCACCACCCACAGTAGAATGAGAGTGAAAAAGAAATGATTTAAAGATGAGATTTATATAGCCAGGCATGGCGGCACATATTCTTAATTCCAGCGTTGGCGAGGAAAAGAATGAGGATGGGGCAAGAGGCTCTTGAGTTCAAGGCCAGTCTGAGACAGCGAGATACTATTTCTAAAAAGTCAGGGGGAGGGGCGCTAGGGATAAAGTTAAGTGGTGGGGTGGCATTTGCCGTGTGCAAGGTGGGGTTCGATGCTCCACCCAAACGAAGGCATTTGTAATCAAAAGGAAAACAAGGCAGAGAGGTGTGGACAGCGCTTAACCTGGTCATGTGTCTTACTTTGTTTTCTGTGGCTGGAACGGAATACCACAGTTTAAGTCAGAAAGCTTGTTGGTCTTTCCGCTCTGGTAGCCGGGAAGTTCAAGATGGAGCAGCCACATCTAATGAGGCCCTTCCTGCTAGTGTTGACGCTGCAGAGTCCAAGGCCATTCAGGGCATCACATGGTAAGACAGAGAAAGTTTGTTTACTTGGATTCGCTTCTTTTTTTTTCCTCCCCCTCCTCCTCCCCTTTTTTTCTTCCCCTCCTCCTCCTTCTCCTTCCTCTCCTCTTCTTCTAACTCCTTCCTCCTCCTCCTCCTCCTCCTCCTCCTCCTCCTCCTCCATTTTTTCTTAATTTTTAAAAAAATCATGTTTATTTATGTGTGTGTGCATGCGTAAGTGGGTGCAGGGCCTGAGAGTGGAGGTCAAAGGGCAACTTGCAGGAGTTGTTTTTTTTTTTTTCCTGTTTCTACGATGTGAGTTCTTGGAATTGAACGGTCACCGGACTTAACCCACTGCGCCATCACACCAGTTTGCTCTTCTTAAAAAGCCACTAATGTAATCATGGGAATAGTGTGCGTGTGTAAACACACACACTTCTGTCCTTATAATCTCATTGAGTCCTAATGACCTCCAAAGATGCCACAATTGACTTAAGTTTTCATCCTTTGAGTACAATGGGGATTACATTGAATTATGATGACTCATTCAAACCATAACACCATGTAAAGATTAAAAAAAAAAAACCTGTTGTTTAGTAGAGAACATGAAATATGTGGTCAATCTCATAGTAATCTCATTCACTGGAGATTACTATGGGTAGAAATTCAGGTTCTATTCAATGCAGTGAGAGATTGACCCTAAGCATTTCCGAGGTCTTTCCACTTGTTGCTCCTATTACAGGCCCAGAGCATCAGTCGGGGAGGATGGCTTGTGGTGCTGGGGTGAGCTAGGACCGATCTTAGGACTCTCTTCCATGCATTCCAGTGCAGCGCTCCTCAGCTTCCCCACCTATGGCTCAAGCAGGTTCTGGTGTAGCTCTTGCAACTGTTCTAAAGGACACAGAAGCGAGCTTTGGCAGAGTCCGTGTGGCGCGAACTCTGCAGATCTGCTTACTGTGATGTGATGGCATCCGCTTAGATTTCAAAGAATGTCACAGCCAGCCTGGAGTCCCAGGTAGAGAGACCTGTCACAGGAGTGGAGACCCTGCTGAAAACCCTTAGAATGGCAATGTCCAGTGGAGATGGGAACCAATCACCACGTTGCAGAATTCTCTCCTCAAGTATACCAGCCGTCTTTGTCATCAGAACAGCTATGATTACTCACAAGACACCCTGAGATCCACCATGACTGCTGTGCTCCCAGAGATTTATGTGTAATTCTGTCCTAATTACACATGGCCTAGTGGGGTCAGGAGGGGTCGGAACATACAGAGGATGGATTGGTAGTGGGAACCAGGGACAGAGACACGGACGGGAGATCTCTGGTTAAGATGTTTAATGCCACTGCTTCGGGATAGCCCTGGGTAGCCCATCCTGTAAGCAGTAACTCCTTACCTATGCCCTATAAGGGTTCACCAAATTGGTGGAATCAGACGCTGGTTCGTCTTGTCATCGGGGTTTTATAAGGAGGAGTAGGTGTTTGTTTACATTTCCCCAGGGAAAAAAATGCTGGCAACAGGCCACCGAGTAAAAACACCAGCCTGGGAACCAACCCTACAGGTGGAGAACACTAACCCATGAGAGTTGTTGAACAGGCAAGGCTCAACGGGCCTTAGGGACAAAGTCCTTGGCAGCCATCCTGCATGCTCAGCGTGTGGAACATGGAATTAGAAGGAATTTTTTTTTTCCTGTCTTTGAGACTTATTGAAGGGCCAGTGAGATGGTTCAGTGGGTACAGGCACTTTCTGCAGATGCCTGACAACTTGAGCTTGATCCCTGGGGACCCACATAAAGGTGGAAGGAGAGAATTGACCCCATAGAGTTGTCTTATGACTTCTGCATGCAGGTTGTGGCATGTTTACCCACACACATCAGACACTCGTACACACATTAATAATAAGGAAAAGAAAAGACAAAAATGTGAAAGAGACTGGTTGGCATCTTGCACGTTGAGCTTTAGGGTAGGCTAAAATCTGTTGCTCCTTTCCCTGCCTACTTCTCCCTTTCTGAAAGAGAGTGTCTGTCTTGTACTCATCTCAGCAGATGACTTTGGTCTCGTGTCTCCTGATTTGATTTCATATGATCACAGTCGGAGGAGAATCTGCCTCGGAATAAATCACATGGCTTGAACTCGGTGACTCACTGAAATACACAGTTAGGCTATGTCACACCTGTTATCCCAGAGTTTAGAAAGACGAGGCAGGAAGACGGGGAACTCAAGACAAGTGTGATCGATATCATGAGTTCTCAGCTAAAACAAACCCAACAGCTTGGTGGTTGAGATCACACCCTGCTCCTCTGGATGACCCAAGTTCTATTCCCAGTACCCACAATGGGGGGCTTACACCTCCCTGTAACTCCAGCACCTCTGGACCAGTGCACGAACACCTCCTTGTCCATATGTATAATTAGAACTTGATAAAATAGAATAGAATAAAATAAAACAATCAAGAACTGAGATACAGCTCAATGGTAGAATCTTTGTCTAGTAGGTATAAGGCAGTGTTCTCAACCTGTGGATTATGACCTCCTTGGTGGTGGTAGTGGGGTCTAATAACCCTTTCACAGGGACCAGCCAAGACCATTGGAAAACACAGACACTTACATTACAATTCATAATAGTAGCAAAATTACAGCTATGAAGTAGCAAAAAAAAATTAATTTTATGGTTAGGGGTCATCACAACCTAGGAACCATATTAGAGGGGCACAGAATTGGGAAGGCTGAAGGCTGAGGACCACTGGCATAAGGCCTCGAATTTGATGTCCAACAGGTGGGGGCAGGGGAGGGGGGATCAAGCCTTGATCACTAATATCTGATTTAGATGATATTAAGGACTTTGAAGCTGACGTGCGAATGAGTTCAGATTTGGGGCTTATCGGAGTGGTATGGTTGTATTTTCTATGTAAGAAGGACAGGATTTGGGGGACCAGAATGCTATTGTTTAGTGTTCCTCAAAGTTCCTGTTAGAAAGTTAGACACCTAATTCCGAGACAGGTGTTGCGGTTCATGCCTGCAATCCCAACCCTCAGAAGGCTGATGCATGAGGCCTTCCAAGAGTCTAGAGCCATCTTGGTTTACATAGTTAGTTCCAGGCCACCCTGGGGTACAGCGTGAGGCCTTGTATCACAAGAAAATGAAAGAAGAAAGAAAGAAAATAAATGCTTGTAGAGAGAATCTCTTATGGACTGTGCGGAATCATTACTTGTCAATAAAAAGTTGATGGCCTATTAGCTGAGGTGACATAGGCTTAGGAACTAGAAGGTGAGGCATTCTAGGTGACTCAATCCCAGGATTCTGGGAAAGAGTAAAGATCGGGAGATTTGTCCCTGGGCTCTGGGGAAGGCGGACAAATGAAACCGATGACATGTAACCAACCATGTAGCAGACGTAGGTTAGAATAACTGGGTTATTTAAGTTACAAACTAGTGAGAAGCCAACCAAAGCTTATGGCCTAGGCAGGCATTCATTCATGAATAAAGTCTCAGAGTTACTATTATGGGAAGAGGCCGGGTAGAAAAGCTTGAGGCTACAAATTCCTATTACACTAGTGTTATATTGAGACAGGGTCTCGGGTAGCCCAGGCTGGCTTCCAGCTACATGCTGCCCATGACCTTGAACACCTGATCCTCTTGCCTCCGCCTCTCAAGTGCTGAGGTTGCAGGTATATGTGATTATACCCAGCCCTGACTGGATTTCCTAAAAGGAACACTTTGAGAACTACGTGTTGGTTTTGCGAACTGATATTCATATCTTAAGATTTGCCTATACAGATCACCAGCCAACAAACCAAGTAGGAGAGACCATTAGAGTAGTTTAGTCACTGAACTGGTGGAGGGGTCGAGGAGATGGCTCAGTGGTTACAACGACTCACTGCTCTTGTAGAGGTCCCAGGTTCTGTACTCAGCACCCACAAAGGGGCACACAAGTACCTATAACTCCAGTTTTAGGAGACTAGATTGCCCTCTTATGACCTCCAAAGGTACCAAGTGCTGCACACAATGTGCATACATGCATATATGCAAGCAAACATACAGGCTAGATAAAATAATCTTTAAAAAAAACATTTAACTTGTAAAAATTTTAAACTATTTTAAGAAACTATACTAAATATCCAAAAAATGGTCATATTTCTTCAGAAGAGAATTAACATAACTATTTGACTTTTAAATTTTCTGAAGATGATTTACTTTGTCTTATGTGTATTTCTGTTTTGCTTGCATGTAAGTCTGTCATGCCTGGTGCCCAGAGGTCAGAAGCGATCTGGTCTCTTGTGAACTAGACTTAGAGATGTTGCCAACTGTCATGTGGGTGCTGGGAACTGAACTGAGCCCAGTTTACCTGCAAGAGCAGCGAGTGCTTTTGGCCACCAAGCCCCGTGTTGAACTTTTTTAAAGACTGTACATCCTGTCATTGCATAGTCGAAAATGAGAGACATCTATGGGAACATAGATGTGCAGAAGCAGGTCACCTCTTTAGACAGACCTAGTCCATTTGATTTATATAGGTCCGTTCTTTTGTTTGTTTGTTTGTTTGTTTTTCATTCGTTCGTTGGTTCATTCATTTGTTTGAAACAAGGTCTCCATGTATCTCCCTGACTAGCCTGGAACTTGCACTGTAGAGTAGGCTGGTCTTGAACTCTCCATCATCTGATGATTCTCTTGCCTCTGCCTCCTGAGTGCTGGGACTGGGTGTGTGCTCAGCAAGTACTTTTTCTCCTTTCTTTTCTCTCTCTCTCTCTCTCTCTCTCTCTCTCTCTCTCTCTCTCTCTCTCTCTC
>NC_034593.1:111059072-111080169 GCF_900095145.1 Mus pahari | reverse complement strand
CCTCCCTCCCTCCCTCCCTCCCTCCCTTCCTTCCTTCCTTCCTTCCTTCCTTCCTTCCTTCTTTCCTTCCCTTATTTTCTGCAAAGTTTCATCAGGATCATTACAGGAGATACTTTAACTGCATTTAACCATGGAAAGTAGAATTCCCCAGAAAGCAAAAAATAGCCTGTCTATGCACCTTGTTCTCCTTCTTCCTGGTTTTCTCTTTTCTCTCGGGAACCACCTTAAACCATGCCCTTGAAGTCTGGATGTCGTCCAGTTCTAGCAGTACAGAAAGTAGTGACGACTATTAACTAGCTACCTCCTTTCTTCCCTCCGCTGGCACGGACTCAGGGAGCTAGTAAGATTCTTCTTGTGTGGTGCTCCATTGGCGACTTAAAACAGCTTTTTGACATTCTTCCTAATAAGGTTTTAGCTTGATTTTCTGGCTTACTGACAGACAGTAATTTAATTTGTGGACACTGCCTCAGTAAGGGTTTTGTTCATTTAGTGAAACAGGGACTCTTGTAGCCCAGACTGGCTTCAGACTCTTATGTAACTGAGAAGGACCTTGAACTTCTGATGCTTCTACTTCTGGAGTGGGGGAATGACAGGTGTATTCCACCCTGCACTTTAAAAAAAATAGTTTTCAGTTCTAAAAGACAGCCTTGATATTTTTAATGAGAAAAGGTTAGTTGCTACTTGCTCTATTTATACTGTGGGTAGTGGAGATGGTGTCTGATATTCATTCAAGGCTGGGACGATGACACATACACACTAAAGGAGCTTCATACACTCCAGGTACTAAGTTGACTGAGGTTTTGTTTCTTCCTTGCAACCAAGGGTTTGGAGGTTGGTGTGTGTGCACTAGTGAATTATTACACATTCACAATGCAGCCCTGAACAACTGTGCTTTATACCCGACTTTTAAAAAAGTCACAATTTATTCAATGAAACAGGAGAAGGCATGGGGTAAATATTTATGACACAGTGGGACCATAGAGGAGAATTACTTTGTATTAATTGAAAATAAAAACTTTAGAAGCCCACTCAGTAGAAAAAGAAATTCTAAAAGGGGGTTATGCTGAATAAATATGTGATAAAAGAAAACCCCACAACAGTTCCATGGGTGGTTATGGACTGGAGTTCAAACAAGCTGAAGGAAAGCCGCACTCTGCCAAAGTGTTCTCAGCACTGGGAAGCAAACAGTCTGTCAAGTTGTTGGCATCTGAGCCCTTTACAGGCAGAGGCTGGAGAACCAGAGGTTCCCATCTTCATTAAAAGTGTTTTTCATAATGGGAAAGAAACAGTGTATCAAGCTGCAGCCCATCAGCCCTTGCAAAATAGAAATAAGAATATCAGGAGTTCAAGACTGCCTGATTTACTTTAGCTATGTAGCTATTGGATGTCATCATGACCTGCATAAGACTCTTTTTTTTTTGAGAGAGAGAGAGAGAGAGAGAGAGAGACAGACAGACAGACAGACAGACAGACTGTGAAAATGATTACAATTGTAATAGTGCTTCCGTAGTAATGTAGGATTTTACAGTTTACTCATTGGAATAAATATGTGCAGAAGAGTAATTTTTCCCTTGGTTCTTTCTTAGTGTTGCTTACCTTCAAAAATTCTGCAGTATGAAACAGAAACCATGATTTGATTCACTGCCAATAGGTTAAGTAGCAAAAAGGTACAATTGACAGAACAGTTCTGTAAAGTTTAGGCTTCCAGGTACACTAGGGATAGCATCAAGAGAATCAAGAGGGGACGATACCCTCCCTCGCTGGACTAAAAATATCCACACTCATGAGTTGGAATTTTAGAGATGAAAATGATGTTAATTTAAACTACTCAAAAATGACTCTGAAAAGGCACAAATAGCTTGACCGGTGTGATGGCTATTCCTGGTTGTCAACATGACTACATCTGGAATGAGCTACAATCCAGAATTGGAGGGCTCACCTGGGATCCAGATCTTTAATCTGGGCCTTCTGTTGGAGACCTCCATAAGGACATTGGAAGAAGGAAGATTTACTCTTCTTCAACTGCTTGCACTTACTTGCCATCTGTTGGAACCTACTTCTACAGAAGAGCAGCTGAAACAACTAGCCTCATGGGATTGAGCAACTACTAGATCCTTGGACTTCCCATCCATAGCTGACCGTTATTGGGTTAGATGGACTACAGACTATAAGTTATTGCAATAAATTCCTTAATATATAGAGACATCCCATAAGTTCTGTGACTCTAGAGAACCCCTGAACAATCTGCTTTGCTGGGCTGGTGTAATAGCTCAGCAGGCAAAGTTGACTGGTGTGCAAGCCTGAAGGTGCGTCATTGATTGATGGGACACATGCAGAGGTAAAAAAGCTGACTCCACAGAAGTCCTCTCACCTGTACATGGACATTGGAGCATGCACCACCCACTTCCCATCATGCAAAGGGTGATGGTTTGAATATGCTTGGCCCAGAGAGTGACAATAATAGGAGGTGTGGCCTTTTTAGAGTAGGTGTGGCCTTGTTGGAGGAAGTGTGTCATTGTGGGTATGGGTTATAAGAATTTTGTCCTAACTGCCTGGAAGCCAGTCTTCTCATAACAGTCTTCAGATAGAGATGAAGAACTCTCAGCTCTGCCTGCACCATGCTTGCCAGGGCAATGTTACGTTCCCACCTTGATAAAGAACTGATCCGCTGAACCTGTAAGCCAACCCCAACTAAATGTTGTCATTATAAGAGTTGCCTTGGTCATGGTATCTGTTCACAACAGTAAAACCCTAACTAAGACACACACTTACACACAATGATAATAAAACCCAAAATTCTCCCACAAAACCTCTGTGATATAGTGTTTGGCTGCGTGACTCTGTGTGTGTGTGTGTGTGTGTGTGTGTGTGTAAAACATCTCTGCCTAGCTACATGTCAGCTATTTTAGAAACGAGGATTTAGATAGTATATATTTTTAATTTTGATTAATATTAGTTTTTAAAACAAAGTATAACAATAGACACTTTTATTCCTGTATTGTAAGAACTTGATTTTATTTTTGTGGTGCCCAAGATGTTGAACATGGCAGACAAGGCTGCAGTAGTTAAAACTGATGATATAATTTTAAAAAATTACACTGTGTAGCACAGGTGTAGCCAGCTGCTTGGGTTTTAGTTAATTCAAATCTAGGGTTCTGTGTTTTTTGTCGTTGTTGGTTTTTTTCCAGAACTGGGAATTGAACTCCAAGCAAGGTCTCATCCATGCCAGGCAAGTGCTTTACCCATGCCCTCAGCTCAAAACCTATTTTTACTTTTAAGACAATGAACTGTTTAAATTGTGAAGTCAAATTCAGAAGTTTTAGGGAAAGAAAAATGGCTCAGCTTGAAGACAAAACTTTATGCTTTATTGGGGAATTATGTAGATAGTATAGTCTTTATTGGGGAATTATGTAGATAGTATAGTCTTAATATGACTAATAGCTTATTTTACATTTGTTTGAGACATGGTCTATGTAGCCCTGGCTATCCTGGAACTCAACATGTAGACCAGGTTGTCTCTGAACTCAGAGATTCACCAACACTCTGCCTCTTAGAGGTGTAATTTTGGTTTGAATTATGGTCCTTTGGTCTTTCTTAACTTCCATGGCAGAGCTTTGGTAAGTTACATCTTAGCACTGGAATAGCTCGAAAGGAGACAACCATTTATTAAGTACATTCCACTACTAATTAGTTTAACCTGTGATTGCTACATTAACTTCATACTATCTAGAGAGTGAGAGTGAGACCGGAGAGGTGACTAGCACTGTTAGGAGACATACTTTGAAAGCGACAGGCCTGTTTGAAATGGAGAAACATAGAAAAATGGTGGAAAGAAATTATTGCTTAGGAAGATAATTCTCTCTTACCAGCCCCCTACCCCCCTCCAACCACTGCACACTCTGTAACCCAGGCTAGCCTCCAACTCCTGTAGTTACTCCTCAGCCTCTCCGGAGCACTAAAATTACAGGTGTGCGTCATCACACTTGGCTTCAGCGAGTTTCAAAGAACATTTAAAAAAAAAAAAAAAAAAAGGCCTTAACCTAATTAGAAGAGAGTATTCGTTTGCTCAGCCTACCTCAGAAAAGGACACCAAAGAATATGGTGAGTGGTGGTTAGACTGCCTGGAGAGCTCTGGCTATTTGCCTGGACTTCAATGGGGAGCAGAACTAGGTAAACAGGAAGGCTGGGGCGGAAGAAGCTGGAACACCTGTGCCGGTCCCGCAGGGAGGAGTTTCAAGGCTGATAAGACGCCTGTTGGTGGGGGGACCTTGAAGCATTCAGTTGTCATGACGCACGGAAGAGTACTCTACTGGTTAAAGAGTGAAAATGTGTGTGTGTGTGTTTTAAGCGACAAGCAATTAATACTAAAGCATATGTTGGGGAGTTAGTGAGCATACTGTACGCGGTATCTAGTAACACCAGCCAAACTTGCTGACTGCCAGTGGAGGCAGGCTGGGAAATAACTCAGCACAGCTAAAAGCAAGTGGTGGTCTGCAGCCAAGATTCCTCTCGGAGGCAAGAGACGCCTCAGGCTCTGAACAGGTTGTTTAGGGCTGTGAGGAGGGAGAGGCCGGGCCCCTGGAGGTAGCCACCAGCCTAGAATTCGGGCCAGCTCAGCCGCGTCTCACCTCCTGCAGGTGTCAGTCGGGTTCGCTTTACACCAAGTCTATGTTTTACCATGGCAACGTCCCCAAAAGATTACGGGATCGCTTGCCTCTTAAAAAAAAAATTAAAATAAAAAAGGTTTCCCGAAAGAACTTACAATAAAATCAAAATGCTTTATTAAAAAACAAAAACAAAAACCAGACACGTCGTGTGACACGTTGCATTCACATTGGACGTTTGACCTCTACCCGTCTGTGATTCCCGCGGATCCCGGGCTCAAGCGCCAAGCCTGGACGGAGAAGTTCGCTTACGAAGGCAGTTTGTTTTTTTTTTTTATATATTTTTTTTTTTTTTTTTTTTTTTTTTAACTAAACACACGCACACACCCCTCTGCTCCGACGTCTGGACGCGGTTTCTTTGTCCCGGCTCGGCGGGGAACGCTGACGTGTGGGGTCGCCTCCTTTGAGGGGGGGAGGGTCTCCGAGCGAGGCAGGGGCCGTGGGCGTCCGCCCTGGTGCTCCATCTTGGAGCGTGAGTCTGAGCGCGGCTTTCGCTGAGCCCGGCGGCCGGAGCGGACGTCGCCCAGGCTCCGAGGGTCCCCAACCCCGGGCGAGCGGGTCGGAGGAGACCCCCGCCGTCCCCCGCGCGCGCGAGTGCGGGCCCGCCCCGATCCCAGGGTGCACCGCGGCCCGCCCCCTCCCCGCCGTCCCGCCTACCCTCGGCCCCGGCCCCCTCCCTCCCTCCCTCCCTCCGTCCCTCCCTTCCCGCTGCCGGGAGGCGGGGACGCGGCGGCGGCTCGCTTCAGTCGTGTCTCTCTCCCTCACTGGGGAACCCGGTGGTGGCGGCAGCTTTGGAGGCAGACGCTGAGGAGGGGGGAAAGTCGGGACGAGAGAGGACAGAGGGAGCAGCCGGCCGGCGCCAGTCGCCTCAGGTTCCGCCATGAGCTGGGGCACCGAGCTGTGGGTGAGTGTGGGGAGCAGAGCGGCTCGCGCCGTCGGCGGCGGCCGGAGCCCCGGGTTTGGCGCGCCCCGCCGCGGACTCCCGCGCCTCTTTGTGCCGCGAGAGCCCGCACGGCTGCGGACAGGGAGGCGACGGGGAGGCTGCCTGGGGGCTCCCTCCGAGGGGCCCGGGCCGTAGCCCTGGACGGCCGCTGCCGTCCCCTCTCCCGACTTTGCGGACCGGTGCTCGGCCGGGCGCCGCGCCTTTGTACCGCGCGCCCGACGGCGGGGGAGGGAGCCATTGTCCCGAAGGGGCGCCGCTCGGGTCCCCGCGCCGCGCGCCTGGGCGACGCCCCAGCTCCAGGTAGGGGGAGCCGGGCGGCTTTGTTCCCAGCCCGGCCTGGGGCCAGCCAGGCCCAACCCACACGCCCATTTCCCTCTCTTGCTGCCTCTTTGCTCGGGACCTAGGGCGCCCGGGACTCCGCGCCTGCCAGCTCCGGTTGCAGCCTCTCTGGGCTGGCGGGTCTGCTTTTGTGACCCGAATTAGGTAGAGGGATCGAGGAAGGGACGCTCATTTTGGCGAAAGGAGCGCGCGGCTTGCCGATCGCTTCATTTCCCTCTCGTTCTTTATTCTCTTCTCATCTGTCTCTCTGTCTCTCTCTGTCTTTCCTTCCTCCGTGCCTTTCCTGGGCGCTGGAGGCTGCAGACAATACCCAGTGTCCGTCCAAGGTGCAGGCGGAGGGTTATAGGTCGGGGAATTCGCTCGGGACGCCGCCACCTGAGGGTGGAGGTGTGCAGGGCACTGATTTCTCAGGTGCGGCCGGGAAAATTGGCGGCGTGGGGGCGCTGTCTCGAGCGAGCGCCGCCTGGCCTCCGCCACTCCCCTTTTTATCCCACCTGTGCATATTTTCCGTGCCTTTGTTTGGGAAAATCTCGGAGAATCTCTGTAGCGGGAGAGGAGGGACAAGTTTCGAATATGTACACTCACTGGGATTCGAAGCAGATCGTTTAACCGCGAGGCCGAATGTTTTCTCTTTTTCCACGTGCTGTAGATTGGGAATTTTAGAAGTGACACTTAAAAGCTCATCTAGTCACCTACTTAACCCAGCCCCAGGAATCTGTCCTGTAACAACACTCTGCACAAGTGTTTGCCCAGTCTGCAAACACAATCACCAAGACAAAATAACCTTAGGAGCCTCTCCACTTGATTGTTCTGATAATGGCGAGCGTCATTTGTAAACGAATCATGTAACATCAGTTAAAATTTCAGGCATTATTGGTCCTTTCCCGTTTACTTTTATGTTTGTTTGAGACAGTCTCACTATAAACATGACTGGCCTGGAATTCATCATATAGACCAGGCTGTCCTTAAACTCAGAGATCTACCTGACTCTCCCTCCAATTGCTGGGATTAAGGTTTTTCCCTTTTAAATGTACATTCTGTGATGCATTACAGTGTCATCAGTGAATGGAGATCGGTATCGTTTTATTTTCCATTTATAACATTTATTATTTATCTCTTTGATGCTGGCGATTGAACCCAAGACCTCGCACATACTAGACAGCAAGCCGTATCTCTAGCCCCTTATTTTTAATTTTAAATTCATGTATTAATTTGTGGCTGACTGTGGGTATATCTGGCAAAGAAGCCAGAAGAGGGCATCAGCTCTCCTGGAGCTGTAGATCACACAGTGATGAGGCTCATCACAAATGCTGGTAACCAAACTCAGGTGCTCTGCAAAAGCAGCAAGTGCTCATGGCCACTGGACTAAACAGAAAACTTGATTGGACTTGGTAGTGTTTTTAAAAACATAGTTATTTTTTCATCTGTGTATGTATGTATGTGCATGCATGTTAATTGGCGCCTAAGGAGGCCAGAAGAGGACATGATTCTTTGAAGCTGGAGTTACAGGTGCTTGTGAGTTGTTTTCGGTGTGGGTGGTGGGACTTGAACTTAGGTTCTCTGCAAAAGCAGTACATGTTCTTATCTGTTGAGCCATGCCTCTCGTCTTTGTTTACAGTTTTGAACGAGGATTGTGTTTTCCACTGGGTTGCAATATAATACAAACACCTATACTGTCTGTTATTGGGAATTTGATGTCTGGAAAATTCACATCAAAATTTAAATATAAAAAACAGTTGTCACATTTTATCTTTAGGGTCACATTACTATCCTAAGGGTTTAATGATTCAAAATTCATTGTTACACAAAAATTTGGTGATATATAATTACATGCTCAAACAAGTCATTTGCTGTAACTGGTGGTTTTTGCTGTTTTATCTTTTTTTTTTTTTTTAAAAGATTTATTTATTTATTATATGTAAGTACACTGTAGCTGTCTTCAGACACTCCAGAAGAGGGAGTCAGATCTTGTTACGGATGGTTATAAGCCACCATGTGGTTGTTGGGATTTGAACTCTGGACCTTTGGAAGAGCAGTCGGGTGCTCTTACCCACTGAGCCATCTCACCAGCCCGCTGTTTTATCTTTTATGTGTGTGTTTGCATGTGTGGGCATGCATGCGTGGAGAACAGAGGTCAGACTTGGGTGTTTTGAGGGGTCATCCACCTTGGTTTTTTGTAACCTGATCTTTCCTTCATTTTGAGCTTGCTAATTAGGTGAGCCTCATGGCCAGGGAGCTCCAGGAGCCTATTCATTGCTGGCTCCTCAGTGGTGGGGTTATTCCTGGGTATTTATTTACTCCATTGTGGATTCAGGTCTTGATACTTGCCACTTGATCAACTACACTATCAAACTATCATTTCAGCCCTACCCTCCGACCCCCTTGGCTATTTTAATCTATCTTTCTTCTTTGGCAGGGTTTCACAGCCCAGCCCAGGCCAGTCTTGAATTCCTGGGGATACAGGTGTACACTACTAGAGCTTACTTGTTTTAATGCCTCTTAAAGACTTGTGTTAAATTTTGCAAATAAAGGTATTCCATAGAACTACTATATTTGTGGACCTGGGCTTCAGAGCTAACAGTAATTTGCTGAATGGATTAGGTCAGGCTTTTGTTGTACAGCTTTAAGGCTTTATGGATTAACTGCTAATGTGTCTGAGCTGTGCTTTAAGAGACTTCTAGTTTTAAATGAGCGTTTAAGTGAGGTGGTGATTGCAGTCAACAGCCTGCTTTTCCTTTTTCCAGGATGCATGACCTCTTGTCCATTGCTTACTATGTTGACTTCATTATCATAAAGAACAGAGGATCATGGCTAAATATGAATCAGTGGTTTCACAAAGTATAGATTTGAGAAAGTTTTTCATTTTTATGTAAATGAGTGTTTTGCGTGCCTGTATGTGTGTTCACCCTGTGTGTGCTGGGTGCCCTTGGAAGTGCTCGATCCTCTAACTGGGTTCCAGATGATTGTGAGCCGGCTTTATGGGTGCTGGGAACTGAACATGGATCCTCTGAAAGAGTAGTGAGTGCTCTTTTAACTGCTGAGCCTTCTCTCCAGCCCTCAAGTACAGATTTTGTAATTAACAGCTCCCTTTATAGCTAAGGGAGTCAGAGAGCTCCCTCAGTCAGTAGGTTTGACTTGTCAGGAGGTATCATTTTAGTTTTCTGGGAGGTCAATTAAAGTTCAACAGAAAAAATATTAGTACTGATAAGCATGTATGTATGCACATGTGTATATACATACATATGTATGTATAACAGAAATAGGTCAGACACATCACATTTATATGGCCTATTAAAATTTTGCTACCTGGGTCAGGGAACATTGCTTAGTGGATAAAGCAACTTGTTTGTTCAAGTGTGAGAACTGGAGCCCTGATTCTGAAGAACCCATGCAAAGTCAGACAAGTATGGCAGCTGTTTGAAATCCTAGTACTCAGGAGGCGGTCACAAGTTTCTTGAGGAAGATAGCTAGCTAGACTAGGCAGAATTGGCCAGCCCCGAGAGACCCTACCTCAGTAAGTAAAACTGAGAGCTGCTCTGTATTGCAATTGAAGCCATGTTTAGTAACTAGCACACTAAAGATGTGGAAAGACTGATGTTGAACTCTCTGACAGATCTTAACTTTTGTGTTCTTATGGTTTAAACAGTAATCTAGGCTTTGCGGATATATACCTAAAGAATCAGTTGTATAGAAATATGAATCTCTAGTAGCTCATGTGATGAAGACTTTTCTTTTCTGTACATAGTTTGAGTTTGTCTGTACATATGTCTATACACCAGGATGTATGCCTGGTTTTCTTGGAGGCCAGAAGAGGGATTCCTTAGAACTGGAGTTATAGATGATTATAAACCACCATGTGGGTACTGGAAATTGAACCTGGGTCCTCTGGAAGAGCAGCCCATGATCTTAACCACTGAACTCTCTCCAGCCATGACTTTAGAATTAACACTAAATGAATAGAAAGTGACAACTGAAGGTTAAAATTTTTTTCTCTGTGTAGTCCTGGCTGCCCTGGAACTCACTCTGTAGACCAGGCTGGCCTCGAACTCAGAAATCCGCCTGCCTCTGCCTCCCGAGTGCTGGGATTAAAGGCGTGCGTCACCACGCCCGGCTCTAAAATTATTTTTAAAAAGTTGCTTTTTCTTCTGTTCGTTGTAGGGAAAGTTTTAGAAAGGTTGCAACACTTCAGCTAGGTTTTAGAACGGGAAGGATGGCATGTGGGAATCTTCAGGTTCCTAGAGGGCAGCGGTCATTTCTTACTTATTGATCTTTCATTGTCAGCTTCATTACTGTTTCTGCAGTTACCAACATGCTTCTTGACATAGAGCCTGGCACTGATAGGAATAAATGCTTTCTGGGTCAGCCTGATCATAGCGGGTAGATTTGACTTGCATTAAGTGTAAGGAGCTTGAAAGCAGTGAGTCGGAGATAGGGACCAGGCACAGAGGCTGGTCTGGCTGACTGCTTGGTTCAGGAACATGGTATCTATTGTCTGTGCAAGTGTAGCTATGCATTAGCATAAAGTCAACCTAGTTTTTGAACCATTAAGAAAACCACAGAAGGAAATCTTAATTTGCTTTAGTAGAAGGGATCACTTCTTCCCCAATTCTTTGGTGAAAGGAAGAGACATTCCTTTATATCTGATTTATTTAAAATTTCTATTTTTATTTTATGTTTGTGAATGTTTTGCTTGCATGTATATGTCCGGAAGTGGGCACTGGGTTTTCTGAACCTGGAGTTAAAGTATTGACAAATGGCTGTGAGCGTGATGTGATGCTAGGCATTGAACATTGGTCCTCTGGAACAACAGCCAGCCCTCTTGACTCAGACCGTCCTTAGGTTTTGGAAGATAATTACATGTGTTTCATCACTCATGCAAAAGTATTTAAAGTGTTGGTTTCTTTAGTACAGTAGTCTTACTGGTTCTGAAACTGACTGTATCTTTAATATGAATTATTACCACAACTTGTTAATACTTCCTCTCTCCTCATCTGCCATTTAGTATTTTTCTTCTGTCTCACTTTAGTTAGCAGAGCTGTTTCTGGAAGTAAAAGACTCCTCAATGGGCTTGATTGTAGAACTTTACTCTATTTTGAGTTTTGTGAGCTGAATTATGGACTACAAAATTTTTTTTTCTTGTGTGGAATACACTTATTTTTAAGTGTGACACCACTTTCTAATTAGTGATAGAATGATAAATCCTTTAATTTGAAAATTGTGCTTTGAAAATAGGGGCCACAGATCATTTTAATATTGTCATTCTTGCCTCTCAGCTTTTTCTTTTGTTTCTGAAATAACATTGTCATAAAACTTGTGATTGCTTTTGCATAATTTCCTCTGACTAGTTCTTTGAAACCTCTTTTGCAGCATAAAGGAATGCTGTCAGGCATTATAAGATGATATCTGATTGCTTTGTTAATATGGGATTTAGCACTTAGGACTTACTTATCTGGAGCTGTTGAGAAAGGCATAGTGAGAAGGGTTTGTATGAAATATCCCCACTGAATCCAAATTTAATATTTAGGGCTTAGAGGCAGTTTTTCCTTGTGTTCTTTTGTTTGTTTGGTTGGTTGGGATATGGTCTTGTGCACAAGCTGACCTCAGCTCGTCTATGGAGCTGAGGCTGATTTTGAATTCTAAATTCTCTATCCTCCAGTTCCCAGGTGCTGGGATTGCAGGTGTGCACGGCTCTCTTGGCTTCTCTTTAATTTCTTGATAGGACACTAATCAGAGTCTTTAAAGTGTCCAGTGAGGGGTGGGGGGCTAGAGAGGTAGCTCCATGGTCAAGTATTATTTGCCTAATATCTTGGGTTCAGTTTCTAGCACAGGGTGTGAAATCTTTTATATGCTTATTACTATTTGAAAAGCATATATTTATTGTCAGATATTTCCATTTTGACACATTAGCATTTTATTTTTAGGAAGTGAACTACCTGTTTTGTTTCTCTTTTCCAGATAAGCAGCTGACTGTAGTAAGCACTTAGACACTTCTCAATTTGGTGAAGTAATTCAATGGATCGCTGTAACTTTGTAATTAAATTATGCTTTAGATCTTAAGGCACTTTTTATTTCCTGGGTGTATAATTAATTGGCCTTCCCTGGGTTCTGTACCAATGTAGTCAGCCATATGTGGTTTGAAAATATTTCAAAAAGATTGTATCTGTATGGAATGCTAAGAAACACTACCTTTAACCCTCCTCCCAGTTTATTATTCCCTAAGCAATGTAGTAAAACAGTTGTTTACATAGCATTTATATTGTATTAAGTATTGTTAGTAATGTAGAGATGTTTTAAAATATGTGGAAACATTTTCAGGGTGTGCCTGCGTTATACCAGATACATTGCCATCATGTAGAAGGGACTTCAGCATTCATAGTTTTTCTGTTTGTGAACACGCCTGGATTCATGCCCTCACGGATTCTGAGGGATAGCTTTATCTGTTGTATCTGTTTTAGCCTGAGGAATCTTTTTCATAACTTGGTATTGAAACCAGTTATGTCTCTTTATATGAAAATGTTCCCAGCTTATTTAGGTCTGGGAGTCTTGTTTCCCGAGTATTTGAGTACAGCTGATTATCTTTAGTAGCATATTTTTTGGGCCCTTCAGATTCTAAAAAGGAGACCTGTTAGTGCTCCTATGGCTGATGGGTATTACCTGTAGGGAAGGCCAATATGAATTGATTAATGAACCTGGAAATAAAGGATTGACTTTCATATAAGTGCTGTCATACAGTGTGTCCTCCTGAGTGTGTTCTTTACCATTTTGACCAGAGATCTGTGAGAATTATCTGTCTATGGTCAGTGCATACATTGGAATTTTCTTTTGCTATGTGTTTAAGGTCACTACCAATCTGAAACCACCTTGAACCAAGTTTAAGGTTTTGGAATTTACTGTGGTTGTTGGATTTGCTTTCTCTTCCTGTGTTGTGTCTCTTGCTATTTTACTAAAACAGATGTAAATTTTCAAAATTGACAGACTTCTTAGAACAGAGGTAGCTTTTTTTACATCATACATTTCTGGATGCTCATTTTTATTTTACTTGTGACCTTGTAATTTCATACTGTATTTTTTTGTAGTCATTTTTTTTGATGCTCTGACAAAGTATCTGACAGAATCAACTTAAGGGAGAAAAGATTTGTTTTGGCTTCTGGTTCATAAAGCATAATCCATAGAAAGGAGGGCGTGGCGGCTGGGGCAGCTCTTGTCATTGGTGCTGGGATCTTATGGTTTGTATGCTTTGTTTTGCTTAGTAAGCAGTCCAGCTAGAACTGGGGCAGGCTGCAGCCCTCAAGACCTAACTTCCAGTGACCCACTTCCTCCAGCCAGACGCTCCTAATGGTCTCTACTGTTTTGCTAAACAGTACCACCAGCTGGAGGCCAAGTTTTCAAATATATGAACCTGCATAGGACATTTCACACTTACAACACCTTGGGTTGTCTTTTGTTGCTTTAGTTTATTTAAGAAATATTTTATCTTTTTAATCTAGACTATCCTGTAGAATAGTGACATTGATCTAAATAACCTTGTTTGTCATTATTATGAATCCAGGATTTTCTTATATTGAGATTTTAATATTTGTTACTATGTTCTTAATAGATAAAAGCTGTGTGTGTTTATTTTGTGTGTGTTTGCATGTGTGTTTCTGAATGTGCCTTTCTTTCTTTCTTTCTTTCTTTCTTTCTTTCTTTCTTTCTTTCTTTCTTTCTTTCTTTCTTTCTTTCTTTCTTTCTTTCTTTCTTTCTCAAGATCTCAGGTAGCTTAGGCCACCCTCAAACTTGCTCCATAGCAAAGCCCTTGAACAGCTGATCTTCCACCTCTATTTCCTGCTGATGAGATGACTGGCATCTTCCACAGCTCTGACTCTTCCTTTGTGCAATGCTGAGTGTTGAAGCCGGGACGTTAGGCACTCCAGCCAAGCACTCTACCAACAGATCTATATCACCAATAGTATTGTCAGTATGGACGTTCCTAAAATATTTAGAACTAGAACTTCATATGATCCCAAAATCTCACTTGGGTATATATGTAAAGGAAATGACAAGAGATGTTAAAGAGATAACTATTCTGTGTTATGACAGAATTATTCATAGTAGCCAAAATATAGTTGGTTGGTATTTGTTAAATCTAATCTCCCAATATAACAATATTGGAGGTGTGCTCTTTAGGAGATGGCTAGGCCATGAAGACATTGCCTTCAAGAACAGGGCTAGAGCCCTTATGAAGGACTTGAAGGACAAAAGTGTCCCCTTATTGCGCCTCCATCTTCACCTTTTGACAGTACATCATGGAAAGGCCATCTTGGAAGCAGAAAGCAGTTTCAGCAGGCGCCAGAACTGTGAGAAATCAGTTCTGGTTTTGGGTTTTTTCTCTTTCTTTCTCTTTCTTTTTCTTTCTTTCTTTCTTTCTTTCTTTCTTTCTTTCTTTCTTTCTTTCTTTCTTTCTTTCTTTCTTTCTTTCAAGATAGACACCATTTGGTGGTAGGATTTGAACCTGGGTTGTGCACAAAGCAATAAGTGCTCCTAACCACCACTGAGCCATCTCCATCTCTCAATTCTATTCTTACTATAAATCTCCCAGTCTACACACCTATTTCAACCTGTAACTCCACACTTAGACATGACTGTGTGTGTGTGCATACACTCACTGAGCGACTCTCTCCCTCCTTCCTATTTTCCCTCCTGTCTAGCCCTCTCTCTCCTTCCCTCCCACGTTCCGTGAGCTTTTATCTGTTCATTGCCTTCCCTGTCAGTGCTTATTTCGTATGCTTTTTTTTTGTCATGCCAGAAGGAAAGATGATATTCATTAAAAGTCAATTCTGTATTTTCTTCTCTTCACCCACCTACAGCCTTAGGAAACCATTCAGCTTTCTTTGCAGATTTATCTATTATGAACATTCTATATAAATAGAATCATAAAACATGTGGTCACTGCTGATGGGCCATGTTTCGTTTAGCATAATGATTTCAAAGTTCATCCACATCATAGCATTTATCGGTGAGTGTTTCATTCTTTTTATCAAATATTTATTGTGTGCATATGCACATTTTATTAATCTGTTCATTGGACATTTGGGTTGTTTCTATGTTTCTCTATTATGAATAATACTGCTGTGAAGATTTATGGCTAAGTTTTTGAGTGGATATATGGTTTTCTTTTTTTCAAAACGGGTTTTTCTGTTGTTTCTCTTTAGGAGAGGAGTTGCAGAATTATTGAGTAACTGTGTTACCTGCTTCAAGAATTTCCTGCTTATTTTGCATTTTCACAAGCACCGTGTGAAGGTGTAAATTTCTCCAATTTATTGTCAGTACTTGGTATGAGGGTTGGGGTACAGAAGTAAGTTTGTTCTCTCCTTCCACCATGTGGGTTCTGGCAATCGAACTCAGATCTTCAGGCTCAGTGGCAAGCGCCTTTATCTGCTAAGCCACGCCACAGGCCTTCATCTGCCTTTTTTTTTTTTTTTTAATGGACTTAGTTTAAGGTTTTGCCTTTATTTTTAATTATGTGTATCTGTATATAGGAGTGTAGGTGCCCACAGAGACCAAAAGAGGATGTCAGAACTGGAACTGCAAGGTGGTTTTGAGACATCCAATGTGGATGCTGTGAACTGAACTATAGTCCTGAAAGAGCAATGCACATTCTTAACTTCTAAGTCATCGCTCTAGCCCTTCATTATAGCCCTTCATTATAACCCTTCATTATAGTCAGTATACTTGCATGTATATATTTGTACCATGTGCATGCAGTGCCCATAGATGCCATCAGATCTCCTGCAAGTGTAGTTGTAGATGGTTATGAGCCACTGTGTAGGTGCTAAGAGTCGAACTTGGGTTCTCTGGAAAAGCAGCCAGATCTCTTAATCATTATCAGACCATCTCTCCAACCGCGCCTGAGTCTCTTTTTCTATACCTGTTTCCTATTTGTCTACCCCCAGCCCCGACCCAGTGCTATGACTGGAACCCAGGGTCTCTAGGGTCTGGGTAACACTTATAAGCCACTGGGCTATACCCTCAGCCTGTTTGTATAACTTTTTTGTTGTTGTTGTTTTTTTTTTTTCAAGACAGGGTTTCTCTATGTAGCCCTCGATGTCCTGGAACTGTAAACCTCTGCCTCTGCCTCCCAAGTGCTGGGGTTAAAGGTGTGCACTGCCACCACCAACTGGCTTTTTTTTCTTTTCTTTTCTTTTTTCCATTTGTATAACTTGGAAACAATATTTGCTCACCTCAGTTAACTTTTCAATATGTGAAAGTTTATCTTAAATTCTTGTGGTAGTATGTATCAGGAAAATAACTGGTTTTGATAGAAAAGTAAAAGGTGGACAAAGCTAGAAGTTTGAAGACCTTTGGAGAACCTTGACAGAATACTAAAGGAAGAGGATACGATTGCTCTTGGTAGCATAGGAGACTGTCAGTTTACTATAAAGAGATTGTGATAATACTGTTCGCACTGTATTAGTGTTCCCTAAGGAGACCCATTGGCAACATTTCTCATTAAAAAAAGATTTACTTATTTTTATTTAATGTGTATGACTGTTTTGCCTGTATGTGTATGTGCACACTACATGTAGGAAGAGGACATTGAAACCCTTGGAACTGTAGGTATAGATGTCTGTGAGCTGACCAGTGTGAGTGCCAGGAACCAAACTTGGGTCCTCTGGAAGAGCAGACAGCACTCTTAACTGCTGAGCTATCTCTCCAGTCCTAGAAAGTCCTGCACTGAGTTTAGCATACCTTTGAACACGCATTTCTGTTCTGCATTAGTCATGGACCTGGTAGGAAATAACACACTTAAAAGGCTAATGAAAGAACATTTAATGAAGCGACATTTTAGGTTTGTTGAGATGGTCTCATGTTACCTACTCTGGCCTTAAACTTGCCTTGTAGTCTGTTAAATTCCTGATTTTGCTTTCACTTCAGAAGTACTGACCTTGCAGGAGTGCACCACCATGTCTAACAATAAAGAAACAGTACCAACAGAACAGTTGTCATGGTAACAGTGTGAAGCTATTACTATTTAAGTTTTTTTTTTTTGTGGTTGTTTGTTCCTTTTTTGTTTGTTTTGTCTTTTTGTTTTTGAGACAAGGCTTCTTTGTGTATCTTTGGCTGTCCTGCAACTAGATCTGTAGACCAAGATGGCCCCACACTCCCAGAAATCTGCCTGTTTCTGCCATCTGAGTGGTGAGATTAAAGGCATGTGCCACCACTGCCTGGCACTAGTTAGGTCTTAAAGGCAAGGAAAGAAAACAGTTGCCAGGCCCTTACATAATTTTGACTGAGGGGTACCTGATTCGATCTGACTTTCAGTAGAGGAACATAGGAAGCTTGCAGATTCCTGATAGGCAGATTGCCAGAGGCCCAAGGAAGAGGTAGAAAACAAGAGAATCCACTGATGCAGTCTGTTGGGGTTCAGAGAAGCACAAATGGAGAGGGGTTCTAGAGAGGCAAGTAGTACAGAGCAGAGAGGAAGCTCTGTAGGAAGTTTTATCTAGGAGAGGAGATTGGTGTGTGTGTGTGTGTGTGTGTGTGTGTGTGTGTGTGTGTGTGTGTATAAGCTGGCAGTGGGCGTGTCTTCCCTATTGTACTCTGGCTTTTCTACTTCTATTTACTTAGACAGACAGGCAGGCAGTCTTACTTGGCCAGGCTTTTTTTTCCCCTCCAGATATTATATATTGATGTCCAGTACGCACACTTAATACTGCATGTGCTTTATCCCTAAGTCAATAATCAATGTTCTTAACTACTATAATGCCTTACGTGATCACTTTTGAATTTTGAAATGATCTAGAAAAATGTGAACTTTGAGTTCAAAGATAACTAGAACAGATATTAAGAAATAAGATAATACTGCAGTATCTCCAGTTGTGGTTGGATCTAGAGTAAATGATGGCATAGGGGTGCAGAGAAATAGATGACTTATTGTTATACAAAGTGGGAGCAAGCATCCTGTGAGTAGATGGAAGGTGAACTCACAACTTGTATGTACATGTGTGCTGCCTCAGTATTTGCAATGTATAAGGAGCAACTGCTGAATTGATTATCTGTTAGAATAAAAACAGCATGGTGTTTTATATACATGGTGGAAGATGTTGGTCTATGTACTAATAGGCTCTTTATGTTCATCCTCCAAACTTCTTGGTACTCCTGATACTTTAAGTACTTCTAGTGCCCATTAAGCCTTTAAATATACAAAGCAAGTTAAGTATAAAGCTGGTACGACTTCTAGATATTAGAGTAAAGGAAGAGTGCTCTAAATGTGAGTAAATTAAAAGACACCATTTACTCTAAAACTGAAGATTTTACTCTTAGTAATAAAGGTAGATAGGCAAAGAAGACTTTCTTTGTTTTGATATGAAAAATCATACTTCTATTTTAGATATCCTATTATAACCATATCCTGGTTTAATACATTTTATGGTTAAAACATTTTATCTTGGAAAGTTAAGTTGTAAATGTTAATAATAGTTTTAATATTCTACCTTATCTGCTTCATCAAGTTTAGTCCTTTCTTTAATTCTAAATACCATTATTAGTAGAGACCATCTAATTATTTCATTGTCAGAAATAAATTTCCCTTTTACTGATACTGAGAATTGAACCCAGTTTCTTGAAAATGCTAGATAAGCACTGTACCACTGAGGTACACCCCCAGCTTCTTTTTACTTAGGGGGGTGGGAATTGATTGATTTAGGTTTTTTACATAGTTGCCTAGGTAGGACTTGAACTTGTGACCCTCTTGCCTAAGCCTCTGGAGTAGCTGAGATAGCCTGTGGCACCAGGCAGTTACAAACATACATACATACATACATACATACATACATACATACATACATACATCTATCTATCGTCTGTGTAAGTGCATTTTTACTTTTGAAAATTTCTAGGACATATACTAATTCACTTTGGTTTAGAATTAGCAAATGGTTCGAATTAAGGACATTTCACTTAGGGATAAGTGAGAGGATGAGAAACAGAATCCAAAGTGAGTTGCAGGAACGTTCCCGTTGTATTTCACCTTCTGAGTAGTTGAAGTGAGGTTGTACACAAGTCAGTCTCCTCACAGAGTTAGAAGAGGGTGATATCCTAGATCAGGGTTTGAGAATGAATTTTGAGGACATCAGGAATGGGGAGTGGTATGCCAGGGCCCAAATAGAGAATAGGACAGTTTCTGTAGGACACTGTTTTATCAGACCACCAAGTCAATGAGTGTGACTAAATGAGAGAGTCTAAGCTATAGTCATTGCAGTATATCAGAGTCCAAATAGAGTAAGGAAAGCATCTGTACACAAGGGCAGTCAGTCAAGGTAGTGGGACCAGCTGATGAAAGAGGGAAGTAAACATAGATGTATGGGGGGAAACACTGCCATCAGACTGATGGAGAAGGCCAAAATAGGAGCACCATGTGACCCAGTACTGGGAAAAAGGTATCTGAGGGGGAATGTCAGCAGTGGCCTGGGAGATTGCTTATACACTGGGGAGTGTCAAGTGAGTGACTGTATTAGAGATAAAAAGAGCCAGAGTTCTTTTCACTTTCAGAAAATGGGATTACCAATATTCAAAGTATCGTTAGATTGGAATTGGAGATTTTGCTGTAAATACCTTTTTATATACATACACACAGGTACAGCAATAAAGAAGTAAATAAGTGTGTGTGCGTGTGTGTGCGTGCGTGTGTGTGTGTGTTGTGTCTTTATTTGTACTCTGATTACTGAGAAGCCTTGTAAATGAGATACTCCAAATAGCAGTGAGCATACCTAGCATTCAAATCTTGGCTTCTGAATATCTTCACTCACTAAAAGGAAAAAGGATTTTTTGTTTTGTTTGTTTTTAGATATAATTGATGCCAGGTTACAACAGGGGAAAAAAAAAAGCAAGATGAACCTAAAATGAAGAGTCTTACTTCAGAAAGTAAGAAAGTGCTTTAAAGAATGATGGAGATTTGTGGAGTTTGTTTGTTTTTAAAGGCATCTTAGGATGACTCCCTAATCAAGTGATCAGTGGCATTATGAGTAATAGGATGCCACTATTCAGAAGATATTACAGGTCTGTTTATGAATGAGAAGGATCTAGAGAAAAGGGAAGATGATAATACAGGAAGGGAATAATCTCTGATGCAATGTACCAGAGACAAAAAGGGTGCAAGAGATCCATGCACAAATTAAAATGGATTAGGAGTAGGGATGTTGTTCGTGTGTGTCCCGGTGCATGCTTTTGTGGAGGGTAGAAGTCAAAGCCAAGTACTGTCCTCTACCCTGGAGTTTATCCTTTTGGGTTGGCTGGTTTGCAGTGAACCCAAGTATTATCTGCTTCTTCCCGAGCACTGGCATCAGAGTCTCACACCTGAATGCCTGGCTTCACATGGCTGGTGGGAATCTCAACTCTGGTGCGCATGCTTGCAAAGAATGCACTCTGTCCACTCAGCCATATACAAGCCTCGAAAGAATTGATCTGAAGAGCCAAGTAAAATTATGCAGAGTTGGTAGCTTATGATCCTAAGTGACAAGTGCCTGAGATAAATCAAAGGGAGAGTGAGGTTTAGAGGTTTCGGCACAGAGTTAGTTGGCCTCTAGCCAGGTAGTGAGTGCATCATGGGAGAGAATGCTGGTGGAGCAAAGCTGCTAAGCTCAGGTGGTCAAGAAGCAAAGAGAAACCAAGCAAGAAGGAAGAAACTAGAGTCCCAGTATTTCCTTCAAGGGCACTTGCCCCCAACTTTCTATGAGTTTCCACCTTATATAGGTTCTACTGCTTCCTGTTAAGTGTCACATGCTGGCAACTAAGCCTTCAGCATGTAAAGTCTAAGCCACAACAATATGATTATCAATAGATTGATTCCGTTTTCCTAGTGAAAATAGATGGGCAAAGCAGAGGTTTAGTGAAAACTTTCATGTGGAAGAGGAATCGAATCGTCCTGTGTGTGTGTGTGTGTGTGTGTGTGTGTATTTTAAATACAGGTCTCACTATGTAGCCCAGGCTGGTTTCAAACTCAGAGATCTGTCAGCTTCTTCCTCTCAAGTGTTGTGATTAAAGGTATACACCACCATGCTTGACAATACCCCATTTCTGATAGAAAATAACCTGGGATGTAAGATGCTTCCCTTGTTCGGGCCCTGGTAGAGTTCCTTGTCCCTAAACTCATTCTTTTTTTTTTTTTTAACTT
>NC_034593.1:111041158-111055805 GCF_900095145.1 Mus pahari | reverse complement strand
GGAATCACCATGCCTAAACTCATTCTTTTGATTGGCACGGAGTTGAAGCTTGTTGCGTCTTTTCTCTTTTGGTCAGCTTTGAGCTTGAACTTTTACATGACTGTTAAGCACACTCATTTTTCAAGTGGAGAGAACAGAAAAAAGGATGATAGTTTTACAGCAAAAAGCTCCCATTGGCGCTTCTGTTAGAATACTGTCAAGGTGGAATCAGTGTTCTTAGTTTGTTACTGGGCAAGAGAATTCATTGATTTGATCGTGTCTCTTTCACTTGATGTCAACAACCATTATTGTAATCAAATTAGGTCCTATAAGAAAGGAAAATAGGGCTGGAGAGAAGGCTTGAATGGTAAGAGCACATGGCTACTCTTTTAGAGGATTCCCAGCACCTTAGGACAGCCTACTAACTCCAAATCCAGGAAACCTGATGCTTTCTTTGGGTTCCCTAGGCACTGCATGCATGTGATACACATGCAGACAAACCACCTATGCACATGAAATTAATTAAAAAAGGAAAGTGTTGGCTAAAACATGCATATATTTCTGTTTGAAAATGTCCCTAGGGAACACAGGATCATGATTGTGGATTCTTAGTCTGATAGAGTTAAAAACAATTGAAAATGGACCCAGAAGGATGCTTGAGGGCAGTTTATTGATTTTAGAAGAAACAAAACAAAAAAACCTGATGGGACAGGCAAAGTGGAGATCTGTTCTAGTCCCCAAAGGAACTAAATGGATGTTGCTTTTAGAAAAAAGGTTGAAAAAGCAGTTAGGTTTGGCATGCAGCTCCACAAGCAACTGCAAGGCCAAGGATAGAGAGGGATGGGAGCGAGCAAGAGAAGAAGAGAGAATTTTCAGCATTTCAGAGCACTCGGCTTCTAATTCTGCTAAGTGACATGCTCAGTGTCTGCTAGAAACGGGATCAAAGGAGGCACTACTGAAGTTCCAGTGTCATTACGTAGTCTTCTCAGTATGTCTTCAGGTATGTTTCATTTCTTCAAGCTTCTGAAATAGACTGTTTTTCCAATGGCAGGTTCCTCTTCAGGCGATTGCTCATTTGAATCGACTTTTTAAAAAGGGGACAATAGTGTATTTTTGTAATCTGGGAATAATCTTTTGGACATTTTAGAATATTATGTATTTACTCAGGGTCAGAGGTGGAACTCAGGTCCCATTCTTTGTATGAAAAATGATGTAACAGAGTGAGTAGGTTAAAGAAAAAAATTTTTAAAAAATTACAAAATAGATGTGATTGTCAACTTGGTGGTATTTAGAATTACCATGGAAACACCTCTGCATTTGACTATAAGGGTATTTCCCCAAAGGCTTAACTGACCTGTCCTGATGTAGGCAGTGTCATTCTGTGGTTTGGGTTCCCAACAGAATGGGAAGGAGATAGCGCTTGGAGCACCAGTTTTCATCTCTGTTTCCTGACAGTGGCCAGCTGCCTCATGTTCTTGCACAGTGCCTTCCTGGTCATAATGGAGCCCAAACTTGCCTTAAATTGCTCTTGTCCGGCGTTTTATAGAAATGACATAAGTAACCAGGATAATGGCCATTCTTAACCAGAAGGAAAGAGCCTTATCCAAATGAACTTCAAAAAGCTCATTGGACATCTTGGGGGTGAGGTGAATGGGGTGTGGATAGGAAGGGCAGTCCAATTTTTGATAACTTTTAAGCCTGTTAATTCTGACCAGCTACCTAACAGACTCATCTGATAGATATAAGTACTTGCATATATATAAAATACAATTTGTTAATGATATTTCTTAATTGTAAATGTTAAGGCCTTCTAATAATACTAATGGAAATAAGGCATAAAGTATTGTCTGGGTCTACTCTGCTTCTTTTAAAATATAGCAGCATATATGGATGGAACTAAATTATCTCAGCATTTAACCATAATTATATGGTAAGAGTAGCATGAGGTCACTCCGTGGAACTATTCCCAAGAATATACTAACAGCTAAGTATCACTTCAGTTAGATTAGCAACAGGAAGCCTATTTGATTCTAAATAATAAATGTAGCTTAAAAGTATTTATTTAACTAAATGAATTGAGTTGAAGCAAGAAAACAGGAAATTAAGATTTGGTTGTATTAGCTCTGTTACCTTGCGCAAATAGTTTCTGTCTGTAAGGTTTTTTTTTATTTTTTTATCTACAACAGTCTGATATTTAAAGTCCTTTCTAGCTATTAAGGGCCTTTGATTAGATTTTATACTTACTTTCCACTTACCAAGGAGATTAAGAAACTACATTGGAAAGGGAAAAAGAGGCAGGCCAGAGTGAAAAAGAAAATTAACCTAACAGAGAATATCAAGAATTGAAAGAGGAACCTGGAGAAGGAAGCTAGCACTGTCCTGAAGAGTTTACATGTTAAAAACACAAAGTATACACATAAAGAACAGTTATGCTCTTGGCTTCTCTGCTGATGATTTGGGCTGAAATATTAAGTGGGCAAACTCCAGAAATAAACTGTAAATTCTGAGTAGTGTGCTGACCTGCAGGATAGCAGTTGGAGACATCCCTTTAGTAGAACATCTATTCTGTATATGCTGCCCTCCCTCTGAACTACCTGACTCTTAGTAACGCCATACTGTCTTTCTGTTGCAATGTTTATGTTCAGGAAAACAAAAAAGGATAGTGATGCTGGCAATTCATACACACCAAAGAGAATCTAGAAAGTGTTTTCTTTAGGGGAGAAGGTGAAAGTTTTCAATAATGAAGTAGGGGAAAATGTGTCCTGCGGTTGCCAAGATTTAGCACAGCAAGATTTTCTTTTTGAGACAGATTATATTCATACATTTTGTATGTGGGTGCACATGTATGTGCATGTGTTGGTCAGAGGACACTCTCAGGTGTCATTCCTCAACTTTTCCACCTTTTGTGGGAAAACTGCGTCTCTTTCATTAGCCTAGAACTTTGCCATGCCACACGCCCAGCTTTGTCTTGTATGTAGGTTCTGGAGATGGGGCTCAGGTCTTCCTTCAGGCTTATGGAATGAACCCTCTCCCTAGCTCCATCTCCAGTTTTGGAATCAGTCTCACTCTGTAGTTCAGGCTGGCTCTGAATTTATAATCCTCCTGCCTCAGCCTCCCAAGTGCTTTTATTACAGCCATTACAGGCTGGCTGTGTAATTTTTATATTGTTATAATACTGTAGTTTAAATTATATAAAAACACAATTGAGTTTGCTAGAAGATATAAGACCCAAATTTTGTCTGAGCTTGAAATATACAATCTGACCTCTAACTGTTGTTAGTTAGCTATTAGTATTTCACACATCCTAGAAATACTAGGTAGTAAAATTAAATTTACAATTATTTGATTAATAATGCTCCTTTCACAGTGCTTTTGCTTACATCTTATGTCTAATGCCAAGCTCAGCATTATTTTAAAATGAACTAAAAATCAATACCAGTGCCAAGTTCTGTGTTAAATACTTTCCCCCTTAAAGCCATGTAATTGCTATAGTTTTGTAGATGTAGAATCTGAAGTTCAAAAATCAAAAATAGGCAAATGGTACAAGACTAAATTCTGTGGGAAGACAGAATTAGCAATAATAGATCCTGTGAACTTGATGTGGTAGCATTTGGCTGGGAGCAACCCATAGCTGAAGTGTTCAAATGTACAGTTTGCAATAGAGCTAATAGAGGTTGTACCAAGGGAATGTTTTTGCTACATGTCTTTGGTGGAACCATTCCTCTTTTGTTCCAGACATAGATATTCACCTACCTTTTCAACAGTTCATGTGAAAATTTCTTAAAAACAGTACAACTTTTTAAAGTCAGGATTACCCCTACTCAGTCTTCCATTTTCGTAAACAAGTTCATTCTTCTAGTTGATGGGGCATGAAAATTGATGCCTTTAACAACACCCAGTCAAAACATCACAAAGCTTTATTTACACAGCCCTCAGAGTATCGACAAAATTGGAGGTGGTGGTAAGTAGGCTCATACAGTAAAGTGCTTCCCTTGTAAGCACGAAGACCCAAGTTTGATTCCCAGAACCCATGTGAAATACCAGGCATGTGCTAGAGTGGAGGAGCAAGAGGATCCTTGGAGCTCATAGACCGGCCAGATGGAAGATGCCCAAGGAATGATATCTGAGACTGTCCACTACCCTCCACATGTATGTCTGCACATGTGGGTGCACAAGCACATGTGAGTGTGCACACACGAATATATAAACTCTTACCACTTCTCACTGCTCTGCTGCTCCCTTTAACCCCCTCAAACCAACTTCACCCCAAAGAACTACTATTTTAATTAACATAGAAATCAGAGACTGACTTAAAAGCCTCTATTAGGGCACACCAGGCTTTGGCTCAGAATTTTCTTATGTATTTTCAAGTCACTCAGCGAAAGCTAAGATTTGGGGGATAGAAGATAGAGACAGATGATTGGCGTTCTGACATTGTATGCTTCCATGTCAACATCAGGTCATTTTCTTTCCTCACATTGTAGTTGTGGCTTTCTTTCCCTGGAGTAAGCCAAGAGTATATAGTCCGAGGGATATAAATGTTTTAACCACTGATGTGAGACTACACTAGGTTCCAGGTAAGCAGAAGATAGGGAGTGTGGGCAGCTGATCCAAAGAGGTAGACAGCACGTAGGTGTTTGTTTTGTGTTGGTGCTAAGAAGTGTTAGAATGCCAGTAAGATGAAGCAGGAGCTTGATGTAGCTCATGTTCCTTTCAGAGATCTCTGCTCAGATGAAGTTAAGGTTCTTGACTTTGATGCAAAAAAAAGAATTTGGGACAAGCCAGTTTGAAGAGAGTTGAGTTTATTAGGAAGAGAGATTCACATACTGTTTGAACGGGGAGGGTACTATAAAGAGAAGCATTCAGAGAAAGGAAAAGATACCCCCTTAGGCATGCGATTCACATGAGATAGTGAATCTCAAGTGTCCTAGCATAGCTGGTTTGGTGGCTTTCAAGTTATATTTCAAAAGGCTGTAAGACCTCTACCTTTGATAAGAGAAATTATAGGACTGCTCTGGAGGTACTTAGATAGGATTTGTGCGTCAAAAAAGACTGCTGAAGGGTTAAGACACTTTTTTTTACTGTAACTGCTGTTGCTTGTGAAATTCATATATGTAATTGTGCCTGCTTGTGTACCTAGCCCCTCATCATGATTCACTGCTAAACATGTGCATGTAAAAAAAACCCTCAAATCTCCATGTTGGGTTGGTAGTCTTCACAGCGCATGTTAATTTTGCTAACTTCCTATCTTTCTATCCTACTTCAGAATAGAAATCTTCAATTGTTCTCTTTTTTTGTAAAGTAGGAAGTAAAGTTGTTGACTGTGAACCGAGTGGGTAGGAGGTGGTTTACATTTAATGCAAGAGAATAAGGCTATGAGATAATTGGCTAGGATAAAGTAATAGTGAATGAATGGGCTCCAGCTAAGTAGCCCTTAGTTTAGCAGAGGGAAATGTCAAGGTTTGACCAGTCAGCATGATTCTTGGTCTTTACCTTCCTACAGTAGCATGAGGAAGGGTTGATTTCAAACAAACAAACAAACACCCAACTGACTATAATAAGATCATTAAGATTTGACAGTGGCAAGGACAATGAGCAGTATTTGCAAAGAGCATGGAATCCAGCATGTGTGAAGATGGAAATGAAGACATGGTAGTAGTAGTATGTCAGTACTAATGTCTATAGGGTCAAACAATTGCTGGACTAGAGTTTTGAGGGGAGACAGAAAAAAGACAAGCCATCTAAATTAGATTCTTGAATTCCCTTGTAGGTGTGGAGAAGGAGGGTCATGCTGTGGTAATGTTAATGACAGTGGAAATAGCCATGGGACTGGGTAGCTGAGGCAGGTAAGGTCTGTATAGTAAGTTCTAGGGAGAGAAGTGACAAAGGAGATTGTAGTACAGAGAGTCTGTGTTGATATTTAAGTCACTGTGAGTGTAATATAAAAGTCAAGTTGAAAATTTTAAGTTAAAAATACCTGAGTTGTCCAAATATATAAATTTTAATTCTACCTTAAACATGAAAATAATTTATTACACAAAAGCACATTATTGTTTGAGGTTTTTGTTTGTTTGAGGTGTTTGTGGGTAGATGTTATTGACTGAACTTGAATCATAATTGCTTTATAAGTTTCATGAGACATAAGCAAAAAGAAAATCTTTCTGTCGTCCATAGGACTTAAAGAGGAGAAAAGTTGTGTTAGATCTTTTAAAGTGTCTTTAGTAGTAGTTTGGTATTCAGAAGTGCTGGAGAAACTCTGGCAGGCAAATAGAGCCATAAAGTACATCTAAACTAGGACAGCAGAGTGATTATTCAGCTTTCAGTTAAAAAAGTCTTTAAATGGTGATGCCCCTTGGTACTTTGCCAGAGTACTTTATTAGGACTTTATTTGGATGCAAGGCTGTATTAAAGTAATTATAAAAACAAGAATTGCATATTTAAAAGTGACTTCTGAAAAAAATTATAACATTTTGTAGTAGGTGATTTATACTGAATTGTATTTAAGGTATCTAGATGAATGTAGATTAAATAGATATATTTATGAGCTAGCACATTTTATAGTCGATTATCAGAGTACCAAACAATTGGAGTTACACTGCATACATAGTGTGGGACATTTAAGTCGATGCTGATTCTAGCACTTAGAATATTTTCCTCTTATTCTGAGGTAAATTCACTTGGGATATTTTAGAAAATTAAAAAGAAGTACCAAAAAGAAGTAGAAGAGCTTTCTTGCATTTAATCTGAGATAAGATGGATGTAGGGCACGAACTAACAGACTGTGGTATGGACATGTGAAACGAAGAGACAATGACTAAAATGGGGAGCAGTAAGAAGTTAGATGCAGCTAGTAATGTGGAGTGAGAGATGTGCTAAAGACAGCAAGAGCAGGGGAGCAGTGATAAACTGCCCATTGTGATGATGCAATATTCTTAATTTTTAAAAAATTATTTACAGGTGTATGTGTGTTTATGGGTGGACATGAGAGTGCCACCGTTTTCCTGTGGAAGTCAGAGAACAACTTTGAGAAGTGAGTTCTTTACTTCCATCACTTGGGTTCTGGGGATCAAATTATTTAAAACAGGACTCTTTAAAAAAGAGCATACAAAATGATCCACTAGAATTCTTTGTATTGTCTAAAACTCTACTAGGATGTAAAGCATGAATTGACACCAGTGTCTTGGATTTAAAGAGATACTGGGTTAAATTTAATACAGAGAACATAGGCAGACAAAAGAAATGACCAACATAATGCTTGTCATGTTACTATATTTGGAGAAAAAGTTTTTGTTTTTAATAAAGAAAAGACCCCATAATTTTAAGGGCTTATCACTATAGGACTGACCCCACTTTAGATCCAATCCTGGGCCTTCAGAAGGCTTGATGAAATCAGGTGTCATAATTCACTCTGATGTCTCACAGAACTCAGAACACCTTACTGTTGATGGATGATGCATGCAGGCAAACAATCCTATGAAGAAGACATAAGATGAGGTCTGGGAAGGCTCGGAGTACAGGGGAGACCTTTGGTCTCTGTGGCACACGGCTGTGTTCACCAACCAAGAAACTCTCTAAACACATTGTTACAGGTTTTTTATGGAAGTTCCATGACATAGGCAACATTGATTAAATCCTTGGTTTTTGGTTTTGTAATAAATCCCTAGCTCCTCTTATAAAGAGGCTGAAAGTTTCAATCCTGCACTAACAGGTTCCTTTGGTAAATGACCTCCAATCCAGGTCACCTCATTAGCATAAAATCAAGTATGGTTCCAGGGGGACTAGGAGTTTAAAGATCAGGAAGCATGTCTCTTGTCACTCAGGAGTTCTAAAGGTTTTTAGAAGTTGTGCTAAGAACTGAGGGCAGGGACCCAATAAGCATTGATTTCTTGCTTGCTCTTGTATTACAGATATAGTATCTATAACATCACATCAGCAATGTGGCAACAAGCTAAATACTAATACTGTAGAAGCTGCTTAGAAACCACCTCTAAAGAATTGCATAACAAAATGTACAACAATGTCGTCATATAGTTGACTGTGTAGTTTGATTAAAGTACAGATATTTCTAGTATTTCTCTGTTAGGTTCTGTTTCAATATGCAAGTATATTTAGAACCACCTTTTTTTGTGTGTGAGCCATTAAGGAAAAGATGTGTTGAACATTTATTCTCAGTAATAAAGGACTTCAACAAAAGCAATATTCTATGGAAAAACTATGGAATTTTTCCTTTCTGTTACTACTAGCCCTGTGCTTTGACTGGAAGTTTAAAAAGGAATTTGAAATAAAGTTGAAATTTATTCACTTTGTTGTTTATAGGTATGGAGAAAATGAATGAGAGAAAACCATAGAGCATTTAGGTATATTGTTGTTATAGTTAACCTCACAAAAATAATATTTTTATAGTATATGGAAGACAAACTGTTTTCAGTATTCCTAGTAGGAATTGGGAGGGACCTTGAAAATCTGTTACTCATAAATTCAGTTTATCTCTTGGATGTTTTAAAGTTGTTACCTTTTAAAATAAGTGGTTGTCAGTTATATGCTCATAATATGTAATTTTGAGATGTGTATCTTCAAAAGATAAAGGGAACTTTTAATGGCTAGTGATAATTTGCCTTTTTAAAAAAATTGAATTATGGAGAAAATATTCTGATAATGAATGTTTGGAAATGTATCACTTACCTATGTCACCTACAAATACTATTATCTATTTATTGCAAGTAAATATGAAAAAAAGATTAAAAAGATTAAAAATTTAAAGATTATAATTGACCTGATTTACAGGTCTGTATTTGTATAAAATACAAGGAGTATGCTGTTCCTACAGACAGAGAAGGGCTGAGACTGGCAGAATAGAGCAGAAGGCAGTTTGAATGTTTAAATGTTATTTTCCTTGTGGAAGTTGCTAAAGCACTGCTTGTACAGCTTAGAACTGGCCTGCTTAGGGACTTGGTCATTACTAGCTGCCTGTCTCCCTCTTCTCCTGCAGCTTGGTTTGGGCATGGTAGGCAGGGAAGTTCAGCACGAGCAAATCCATTTTGGCTTGATCTGTTGAGACAAGTTGAAGCCAGAACAATGATTGCTAAGTTTTGTTTTTGTTTTTGTTTTTGTTTTTTTTTTTAAAATTTTATGTGCTTAGGTGACTTGACTGCATGTATGTCTGTGTGAAGGTGTAAGATCCTCTGGACCAGGAGTTGTGAGCTGTCATGTGGATGCTGAGAATTGAACCTAGGTCCTCTGGAAGAGCAGTCAGTGATTTTAACTGCTGAGTCCCAAGTTCTGTTTGTTTTAAAATAAGTAGAGTTTTTTTTCTCAGTGTTCTTCAGAGAAACAGAATCAGCAAGATACATACATACATACGTACATGCATACATATGTACGTACGTACAAAGAAAGAAATTTTGTTTTAGTTTTTTGCTTTTTATTTGCTTTATTAACTTTACCTTTTCCTGTGAAAATGGGTAAAGCTCTTCTATCAATAGAACTTGGACTATGAGCAAAGGTCATGGGTAGCTAGCTAGGAACTGGGAACACAAGACTCACTTGACAGTGAGAGTAAGATAGTTCCATAGTACATGGAGTGGGAGAGTCCAGGGGAAAGGAAAAGGGTAGATACTACCTTTCCTGAGCTCATAGAAAGTGAGAACAGCCAAGGCATGAAGCGCTGTGTGGTGTTTCTTCAGCTCCCATGTAAGAGTGTTAGGCAAGTTCCTCAGCACACCCGCCATGAATGCATTCTCTTATCATCCATCTGCTTGTTACATGTGGCCCATACAAGTTAGGAACAATTGGTGAGTGAGCTTGTTTGTTGTTTCCTGTGGCCTGATGGCTTTCCCCTCCAAAGGACAACCTCCTTTCCATTCTTTGCCTGCTCCATTTCTTTGGTTTCCTGAGTTTGACTTTTCAGTTGTTTCCTTTGCCTCTTCATTCCAGTTCTTGAAACAGCGTGCGGGTCATTCTGCAGCCTTGGAGATCTGCTGCTTCTCTGTTTGAGTCTGGTGCTAGCCCTTTGTGCACAGGGTTATAGGGAGCAATAACCACTGTAAAGAGACTTCTTACAAATAATTGGCTTACGTGATTGTAGAGACTTGGTAAGAAAGAAATCTGGAAAGGATCACCCAGGGAAGAGCTACAGTTGCACACCAGTGGTGGTCCTCCACATTTGTCCTGGTTTAGGAAGAGGTGGGAGGGACCAGGGCTTCCCTTTATACTTTATAATTAATTACTTCTGTACAAATATCAGAAACTGCTTAAAATATTTGTGGCAACAATTTCAAGCTTGTTCAGCCTGTTCTTGCTTTTCTTTTCTAGGATCAGTTCGACAGCTTAGATAAGCATACCCAATGGGGAATTGACTTCTTGGAAAGATACGCCAAGTTTGTTAAAGAGAGAATTGAAATTGAACAGAACTATGCGAAACAATTGAGGTAAGTTGATTTACTTCTCATTTCTTAGAAATGAAGTTACACATTTAAACAGCTCAATGTTAAAAACAGATAGTATTGTACAGGTTAAAACCATGTGCTCTTTATCCGAAGTGGTTGAGTTAGAGGACTGATGGTTAAGTTAGATAAACCATTGCCTCATACTGTGGGGAGTATTGACTAGCTAGATCATAAGTCACTTTGATTGTAGAAAGACACTTAAACACCTTAAATCTCAGAGCAAAGGGGAACCTGCCTAAGCAGCCAGAGCCTGCTGACTTTAGCCCCTTTCCCCCTTCTACCTGCAAGCCTTTAAATAAAGTGGTTTGATGATTAAACAAACACGACATGGGCTGTAATTCAGTATTTTATACTTTTACTACTTTTGATACTTGTTTTAGAATTCTTCCTAATGTACTAAACTGAATTTCCAAGTCTTCAAAATAGAGTTTGTGCTGAGCTTAGCTTCTTTCTATATATGTTAAAATATTTATTGTCAAAATATTTGAAGGGGAGTTTTTAAATCTTAAATTTGATGGAACTAATCTTAAGCTTTTGTTGAAATAGAAAAATTATCATTGAAATTAATGACAGTTTATCAGGGAGCTTGATAAGAATAATGCTTGAAGTTTGAAGAGCAGCCTGTGAGGTTTTAGCTAGAAGTCCAGGTACTTCAGGTTGCAGAGGACAAAGTCCCAACATGAATTAGGCATGCGTTGTTGAAAAGTATAGGCACATTTCCGTTTGGGATGAAATTAACTGCTCCTTGTTTCTTTGTGTGTGAGTTCTTTCGTCACCCTCCTTTCTACTCCGTCACCACTAGACTTCATCTTCCCACTCTGGATCTGAGATTGACTCTCTTCTCTATTGTACCTTTGAGAGAGGAGAGAAGGGAGAGAGGGGAGTGGAAGGAGGAGGAAGGGGAGACGTCTCTCTGCCACCTTTAGTTTGTTTTAGTTTTTTTTTCAAGACACAATCTCACTTTGTAGCTCTGCCTGGCCTTGAACTCACAGAAATCTGCCTGCCTTTGCCTTGCAAGTGCTGGGATTAAATGCTTTCGCCACCACACTTCCACTTTTTTTATAGATATTCTGATAAGATTTCCTTCTGTGATTCTGACGCAGGTTGAATGTTTATTTTGTGTAATGTATTTTTGAAATGATGATGCTGGATTGAATTCTAGGTAATGGAGAGGAAAGCTGGCTAACGGCAGTAGACTCAGGAAGAAGAGGAAATGGTGAAAAGTCAGTTATGTCTTTGTAGCAAACTCACTGGGTGTAGGATGACAAAGGACTAGTATAATGAGTGGATGATACGTAAAACTTTTTTTAAACTATTGTGATATTTATGGAAACTGATATTATATCAGTTTCCTGATTGTTCTCTTCTGGTTTTTCTTAAGGTACTTTTCATGTAAGAATATAAATAGGGAGCTTGTCAATATTTTATTAATAACATTAATGACAATTTATCTGTTCAAAAATTATTATATGGTAATCATAAACAGCAGGACCACCGGGAGGTTAACATGAAGAGCTTACTTATGCAAATTAAAAATGTCTGCCTTATTAAAATGTCTTTATTATGCTTATGAGTGTTTTGCATAAATTTATATCTCTGTACCATGTGTATGTCTAGTGCCAAGGGAAGCCAGAAAAGGGCATTAGATCTCCTGGAATTGGATACAGACAGTTGTCAACTGCCATGTTGGATCTGGGAGTTGAACCCAGTCCTTTGAAGAGCAGCTGATGCTCTTAACCACTGAGCAGTCTCTCCAGCTCTCTTATCTAGTTTTGAATTTGTTCTCAATTCTAATAAAAGAAATTTATAGCTTTGAGTTTCCAGTACAAGTGAATTGAAGACATACATAAATGACAAATGATAAACAATTAAAAACACAGAGGAACAAGATCAGTTTAGGAAGAAACAGAGCTAACTACCTCTGGAGCCTCAAGGATATCACTCTGTTACAGCACACCAACAAGAAGATGAAAGCACGGAAGAATGCCTGGGTCCTCAGGAAAAGAGTTAACCACCTTTTTTCTTTCTTTCAAGAAGACGGCATTTGACAGGGTGCCTCAAAATACAATCCAGCATTTTAATTTCTATACTGTTTTGTAGGAAACATAAATATGAATGCACAAAATTATCATTGCTGAAAAAGTGGGATTCCCTTCTAGAAATACCTACCAACATATGAATGATGAAAAGTATTATTGTCAAAAGAAAAAAAAAAGAGCAAAAAATTAAAAGAAAAAAAAAGAAAAAAAAAGAAAAACAAAACAACAACAACAAAAAAGTATTATTGTATGTATCCAGTTTAAACAACCAAATATACCAGCTTATTTAAACTTAGACGATTGTTCATATTCAGTCCATCAGTATAAAAAGCATGTTGCAGAATGTAGCTCTTACTGCTTGCTTGAATTTGTATGTATAATTAGGTAAAGTTTTGAAATTTCATGTGTCCTGAGAGCTGTACGATTCCAAGTGTTTCCAGTTGTTGCTCTTGTGGACTGGGAGCAGGTAGGTGGTAAGGGAAGGAGACTATTTTTACTTTAGCCATTTTTGTGGTATAATTTTCAGTGACTGTACCACTTTGGTCATTTAAAACTCTAAGCAAAGTGGTGGTATACTTGGAAAGAGTTCTATTACAAACTGCAAAACAAAAAATTGACAATTTATAAGATAAAACGTAGACAACCTAGTGTATCTTAATTACCCAGGGCACCACCCAGATCTCAGAGGTTGTGGTGGATTGAGTTTTACTAGGGTAACAGGACTGACTCCACTAATTAAGTTGCAGACTTTGCTGCTGTTCTAAGACTGGTAACTATTGCTTCACTGACTTGGAAGGGAGGAAGGCTAGTGTAAGGCTAGACTGTATTGAAACAGGGTGGCTGGAGCTCCTAATGATTTATGGGAAAAAAATCCAGTTTCATAGGGCAAAATGGGATTTGTCATGTCCATACTGTGAGGATTTGCCTCTTTAAAGGAGTCTGGCACATTTCTGTCCTAACAGGCGCTCGGTAGCAGGGCTGTGGGTTAATGTTGAGGTATTTGGGAGAAGACTTGGGAGGAGGCATGTTTAATCTGAAGCCATCTACCCCTCCCCTCTTCCTGTGTGGAGATTTGCTGCTTTGGATGAATGACTGGTAAATGATTGAATTGTCAGGTGCTGGTTATAGTGTTTTGTTGTTGTTGTTGTTGTTGTTGAAAGGGAAGAGGCTTGCCTTGTTTCTTTCCTCTGTTAGCTAGCTCCTCCTACTTTTGCTGTTCAGAGGTTGACTTCATGTATAGGAAGAGAATAATGATGCTTGCTGAGGTACTCTGATCCTTTATAATTACTGTATTCAGGTTATTAAATATTTCTTCCACTTTTCCCCAGAGGGGGACTGGGCGCAGTGTCTTGTTACTTAGCCAATTTGGCTTCTCACTCACCACCCTTCTTCCTGTCTTAGCCTCCCAAGACAATACAGTCATGTATCATCATGCCCTGCTCCAGGGTCCAGCCCTGCTTGAGTTTTTGTCTTAACTTCCTCCAGTGAAGTGCTGTTTATAGATCTGGAAGTGTAAGACAAATATACACTTGCCTCTCCAACTTGCTTTTTGGTCATGGTGCTTTGTAATATCAATAGAAACCTTGACTAAGACAAGAGACAGACAACCAACTGAAGTCAGTCAGTGTGTGTATGTATGTGTATACAGGGTTCAGAGACGGTACCTGGGCATGCTGTGCACACTCTGCCAGTAAGTTTATCTCCAGTCCACTGATTTTAATAAATCTGTAATATATATATATATATATATATATATATATATATATATATATGATTGTGTGTGTGTGTGTAATATATATATTACAGTAATATATATATATAAATAAATCTGTAATATATATATATATATATATATATATATATATATATATATATATATATGGCAGGGATTAATTAAAATCTCTATAACACAATAAGAATATACTGTTTTCTAGTAAAAGTAATTGAAGTATTATGTTGTATCATAGAAGTATAGCTTTGTAATCTTTTTTTCTTTTAATTATTTTTTTTAAAGATTTATTTATTATATGTAAGTACACTGTAGCTGTCTTCAGACATCCCAGAAGAGGGCGTCAGATCTTGTTACAGATGGTTGTGAACCACCATGTGGTTGCTGGGATTTGAACTCTGGACCTTCCGAAGAGCAGTCAGGTGCTCTTACCCACTGAGCCATCTCACCAGCCC
>NC_034593.1:111040039-111041147 GCF_900095145.1 Mus pahari | reverse complement strand
CCATGAGCATGGGAGATCTTTCCGTCTTCTGAGATCTTCAATTTCTTTCTTCAGAGACTTGAAATTCTTTGTTTATTTAGACAGGGTTTCTCTATATAGCCCTGCCTGTCCTGGAACTCACTTTGTAGACTAGGCTGGCCTCTAACTCAGAAATCCGCCTGCCTCTGGCTCCCGAGAGCTGGGATGAAAGGCGTGCGCCACCACGCCTGGCTGAAATTCTTATCATACAGATATTTCACGTCCTTAGAGTCACACCAAGGTATTTTTATATTATTTGTGACTATTGTGAAGTGTGTTGTTACTGTAATTTCTTTCTCAGCCTGTTTATCCGTCGTCTATACGAAGACTATTGATTTATTTGTGTTAATTTTATATCCAGCTACTGCACTAAAGTTGTTTATCAGGTTTAGGAGTTCTCTGATGGACTTTTTAGGGTCACTTATGTATACCACCATATCATCTGCAAATAATGATATTTTGACTTCTTCCTTACCAATTTGTATCCCTCTTTGTATCTGACCATTTGCTTGGAAAATTGTTTTTCAGCCTTTCACTCTGAGGTAGTGTCTGTCTTTCTCTCTGAGGTGGGTTTCCTTTAAGCAGCAAAATGTTGGGTCCTGTTTCTGTAGCCAGTCTATTAGTCTGTGTCTTTTTATTGGGGAATTGAGTCCATTGATGTTAAGAGAAATTAAAGAAAAGTAATTGCTTCCTGTTATTTCTGTTGTTGAAGTTGGGATTCTGTTCTTGTGGCTGCCTCTTTTAGGTTTGTTGAAGGATTACTTTCTTGCTTTTTCTAGGATGTAATTTCCATCCTTCTGATGATGTTTTCCCTTTATTATCCTTTGAAGGGCTGGATTCGTGGATAGATATTGTGTGAATTTGGTTTTATCATGGAATACTTTGATTTCTCCGTCTATGGTAATTGAGAGTTTTGCTGGTTATAGTAGCCTGGGCTGCCATTTGTGTTCTCTTAGGGTCTGTATCACATCTGTCCAGGATCTTCTGGCTTTCATAGTCTCTGGTGAGAAGTCTGGTGTAATTCTAATAGGCTTGCCTTTATATGTTACTTGACTCTTTCCCCTTGCTGCTTTAAATATTCTTTCTTTAT
>NC_034593.1:111033958-111039430 GCF_900095145.1 Mus pahari | reverse complement strand
CTCTGAGGGACCCTGGACACAATATGTCTCTCTCACCTGCTCTGGCAGACAGAGCCCTCCCGGGTGGCCACCTTTCCTCTGGCAGGGAAGGTGTCCAGATGTCTGGAGCTGGAAACAGGGTGGGTCCCAGAAGCTAGATTGTTTCTGTCTGTCCCAAAGCTGTGTAGCTTCTGTAGTTCATACTCTCACCAGTGCAGACTGGAGCCTGAGTGAACTGGAGTAAAGATGGCTCCCTTACCAGCTCAGGCAGTGAGAGCCCTCCGGGGCAGCTCTGGCAGGGATGGTGCCTGGATGTCTGGAGCCAGAACTGGGGTCTGTCCCAGAAGCTGTGTTGCTTCTGCAGTCAGCGCTCTCCCCGGCAACAAAGGGAGCCTGTATGCACCAGAGCAATGATGGCTTCCTTACCAGCTCAGGCAGTGAGAGTGCTCACCATAGCTTTGTAATCTTAAATGCCCCAGCCTCCATATTAGAATATGCAAGTGTGATGGTGGGGGATACTGGAAGCAATTGTACTGGAAGGCAAGGAGCCTATAAACTAGTCTCCTAGAATCTCTTTGAGTTTTCCTTTGATCTGATATTGATTGTATATGTGCATTTGTATTCACATGCCAAGTAGGATAACCTAGCTGATTTTTTCTGTCTAACTTAGAATCTATCTATCTATCTATCTATCTATCTATCTATCTATCTATCTATCTATCTATTTAAGTTTTTTGAGACAGGATTCCTCTGTGTAACCCTGGCTGTCCTGGAACTCACTCTGTAGACCAGGCTGGCCTCCCAGGTGCTGTGATTAAAGGCGTGCGCCGCCGCCACCACCACCCCCCCGGCTCTAACTTAAAATCTTATGACCTTTGATGATGCACTGATCTCTACCTGTACTGGAGTTTGGTATTATATACATCACTGCTCTAAGGCAAAGCTTTTAGGGTAAGCATATACACTTTACATTCTTTTATCAAAATTTGCCATTAGCATGTCACCCTGTTTAAACTCAGAACAACTCAGGGATCCCATTTTTATACTGACTTTCTGAAAGTAGAAATTAATTTTTTGTTTGCTGTTTGTATGACTGTCTTAATTCCCTTGTAGGCTACTACCTCCTCCTTTTTAGACAAGGTCTTGCTGTGTAGCACTGTGAGATTACAAGTGTGTGTCACCATATTACCTGTATAGAATTGATTCTATAGAAACTCAGTAGTTACTGTCAGTCTTTAGTCATCCAGTGTGCCTCAATACATATTTCTACCTGAGTGGAACCACTGAATGATTTTATTAAATAATTTCTGCTTCTTAATTGAAGGGTATAATCCCTATAGTAAAATATAAAATCCATAATGGGAAGGGTTTGTTTGTTCTGAACAAGCCATTTTTATTTTTAATATTTACTTAATCCTTACTATAGCACTTAATATGTCAGTAATATTTGCCATGCTTTTGTGGTAGTGGCAGGGGAGTTAGGGACAGGACCTCTGTTTGTAGCCCAGGCTGACTTGGAACTCACTCTATAGATCAGGCTAGCCTCAAATTTACAGAGATCCACTTGTCTCTGCCTCTGCCTACTGAGTGCTGAGATTCAAGGTGTATTTCACTGTCTGCCTAGCTTTCCTGCTTCTTATTAACACACTTCCCTTTAAGAAATTGAGATTTCAGTACTATTTTATAGATTTGGAAATGGAAACTAGTTGCATGTTACTTTCTTGCTGCTGGCTGTGGGCCCCTGGGTATTGCATTATATTGCATCTCACCATTATGAGATTCACTAGTTCTGTTGATTTCTTCACCACCACCACATAGCCAGTGCATACTTCATCTTTATATAAAGTCTTTGTGTCAAAATATAAGTTATCCCAAAACTGAGTAACACACTTTTTCCAACTAGCAGATTCTTGTAAATATAGCACAGTAATAATTATAGAAATTTCATGAAAATATAGACTATTAAGCATGGTGGTACATCCCTTTAATCCAAGCTCCTGAAAGACAGAGGCAGGGGTGTCATTGAGTTCCAGGCCAGCAGGGCTTCATAGTGAGACCCTGTCTCAAAGGGAAGAAGAAAATACAATTTATACATTTAAGTTTTGGCTGTGTATTTTCCTATAAAGTTGAGGTTAAAAAAGCACTAACAGTTTATAAGTCCTTCCTTTTAAGAAAATGTTTTTCTCATTAATGAAGTTTCATTAAAAACAAGTGGCATCTCAGGAAGCCTGATTGAGGGACAGATTTGTGGTGCTTCAGTTGCTTGAGGTGTTAAACCTCATTTAGAAAGCGTTCTCTCTCTCTCTCTCTCTCTCTCTCTCTCTCTCTCTCTCTCTCTCTCTCTCTCTCTAATACTTTTTACTTTGGTTTTTGTAACCTGTTATAAACTGCAGATGGCATATTACTTTAGTTTCCTCTGATTTTTTTCCCCTTCAAGTTTCTCTTCACTTCTGTTAATTTTCTCTTGATGTCTTATCAGAAGAAGAGTTTTCTTCAGTGTTTTGTAACTGCGTCTTGATATGTGTAGTTGGGTCACCAGGGCTGTTTGTTGTTTTGATCATAACCTTTTGTTCCTGTTCTTATGTTTGTGTGCCTTGGAGTTCCCTTTAATCCTCCTTTGTTCTGTTTACCTAAGATGGCTGCCCTGCAGTTCAATTGCCACCAATTGCTAAGCTAGTTGGATTGTAACAACCGAATTGTGTTATTTTCAGTGAGATTAAACTGCTGTCCCATTTAATCTTCACAAGAGTTTGATTTCTGTAACTATCGTGGTTTTAGCATATACAGAGTACATCTATAGTAGCCTTCCACCATGTATTTTGTGGAATGAGTCAGTAAACACTTGTCGTTTTACTGATAAGGTCAGGCCCATCTACTTTATTAAGAACTGCAGGTCATATTCCTGTTATATAAAAGTGTTTACTTAGATTAAATGATATAAACACAACTTAGTTATGTACAGCATATAGTCTTTTAAGAACAAAATAAACTCAAACCTGTTGGGTTGAATGTATTCCTGGTGAAGTTCTCACTATTTAAGGACCTCATTGTTTAAACAGTAAACTGAAAATAAAATAGTTTGGTTGTTCATAGTATCAGTTGTGTGTCCTTTATTTAGTGCTTTACCCTCTTCTGGGAGTCACCCCAGGACCTGTCTGTCAGATAAGCACTCAAGTACTGAGCTTGATGGCTCCCATTTGGTCTCCAAATCTAAGTTCAAAATGAAAACAAATGATCAAATTTCTTAGCAGAATTTATCTGGAAAACATAATACTTAAAGTCTGTGGTATCAGTTTGTTTCTCAGTCTAAACTGAACAAATAAAAAATTTTTTCTTGTCTATTTTTAACTTACTTGAAAATAAATATTCTTCTAAAAGATCTACAGTTTCCTAAAAAGCCTCATTGTTATGCTTATCATACAGCAGTAATGACACATTGCTAACATTCTTTGAGTATAGATTGTGGGGTTGTTATACCTACATGCATAGCTCACATTCATCCATCTTTTATGTGTACTATATTCTTGAAATGCTGAAGATAAAACTAGGGGCTGGGGTATAAAAAGTATGAAAGACCATTTGTGTACCTTCATATCTTGGAGCTCCTTTGATTATTTTTTTCTTTCCTTGAGTTTTTCAGGCATCAATACTTAAAGCTTCTATTTTTTTCATTACCTGTCTACTCAGCATATGTCACTAGCATAGGTATAAACATCGAAACTGAAGCATGTCTTTTAAAAACAGTATGTATATTCACACTTTGTTCTAGTATTACATAATAATGAGTGAAGTGGTAGACTATTTTTTAGTATTAAAAACTGAAATAAAATTATATATATTATAATTGGCCATGTTAACCATTTAAAAGGTATAATGTGTTGACATTATGTACATTCACATGGCTATGTAGCTATTTCCATCATCCATCTCCATAGCTCTTATTCAGAAGTATTGTATCCATTAAATAATAGCTTCTCAATCAATAACTTCCTTTAACCCCTGACAACTACCTTTCTATTTATCTTTCTATGAATTTGAATACTCTTGGTACTTTACAGACATTTGTTATTTTGTTCATTGTTTTTTATGATAATGTTCATAATGATACATTTATGCTATTATTTTGGCATAAATTATGATATTATTAGCAATATTCATGCTATAATGCTTTGTTTTTAAAAATATATATCTCCAACATAATTTTTTTTATAGATGGGGAAAACAGGTACAGAAGTATGGAATAGAAAAGAGACAGAAACATAAGCTGGTTTATTAGTTCTTAACCACCAACTAGTAATAGAGGATGCCCTCTTCAAAACACTTAAGATTCAGAATGGACTGTTGTTTAGCAAGGCTAAGAGTTTAGCCTCTAGTATTTAGAATTTAGGCTGCAGTTCTTATTTTTGGAGGATTACTGACTGCACAGTCCTTTTAATTAAATCTGAACAGAATCGTGGCCAGATGAAGTGTTCAGTTTGTGTCACATCAAAAGATCACCTCCACGATGCAGTGTCAAGTGAGTTGTACTTGTGTCCTCCTCCTTGGTAGGTGCTACACTGCCATCTTTCTATAGAACATTTCTTCAGTGCCCAGCAAGCACATCCTACCAAGTTCTGTTTCTCCATCATGTCTGCACATTTTATCCCTAGATCCTGCTCTTAGGTGGTGACTAAGGAACAGGGGCTTGCTGACTTGCCATTGGCTCCTGGAGGAGGTGTGGACATTTGTCAGGCCAGAAAAGAGATGGTGTTGCTACCTAAGCTATGGCACACCCCTATTTTCTTCCTTTTAAAGAATACACTCTATTTCGTTATTTGTACACTCACAGTTTGCTCATTTGTTGGGAATTGGATTGTTTTCATCTTTGATTATTGTGAGAAGTATTACTGTGGATGTAGGTGTACAAATATCTCTTTGTTGGCTTTCACATTGTTTTGAATATCCAGAAGCAAAAAAGACCATGTAGTATTTCTGTGTATAACTTTTTTTAAACTTCAAAACAATGAGTTCTTTTAGAGTTTCATGCAATGATGGTCGTATTCACCCCTCCCACAACTCTTCCCAGATCTACCCTTAATTCTCTGTCTACACAGATTTGTGACTTTTTTCCCCTCTGAAAACTTTTAAGACCATTTTTGCTGCCCAAATACTGATAGATGTGTAATATTCTGCTGAATGTTGACTTACTGGGACTACACTTTTAAAGAAAACTTGTCTTTCCCTCTCTCAAAAGCCAACAGTTGCTGATAGCGTCACAGCTAACAGTCAGATTTTATGCCAATTCCCCTCTCTGTGCTAGGATTTGGTCTGGCTTGGGGCAGCACAGGTTTTATACATTCTTTCTCAAGCAGTATGAGTTCATATGTGCACCTGCCCTGCTGTGTCCAGAAAACATTGTCATCAACTGCAGTCTTTCTGACTTGTCTCCACAATGATCTCTCTCTCTCTCTCTCTCTCTCTCTCTCTCTCTCTCTCTCTCTCTCTCTCTCTCTC
>NC_034593.1:111031928-111033808 GCF_900095145.1 Mus pahari | reverse complement strand
CACCTGCCTCTGCCTCCCAAGTACTGGGATTAAAGGCGTGCACCACCACACCTGGCCACAATGATCTCTTAGCGGTAGATGCATGTATATGTATGTGGGTAGTCTATATATTCCCCTTAACAGTAGATGCATTTATATGTATGTTTGTAGTCTTATAGGCTGAGCATTCTTCAGTCTATTCTCTATCCCTTGGCAAGTTGTGGGTATTTATGTTAACTGCTATCCACTGCAAATAGAAACTTATCAGATGAGGGTTGAGAGATGCATTGATCTATAAGTATTACAATAAATCATTAGGAGTTTGTTTAGTACTGTATCCTTTTAGCAACATAACAGTAGATTTTTCCCTAGGCCCATGAACAATTATCTAAGCAATTATCTAAGCAATAGTGCCATGTTTAAGTTTCATCTTATGGAGTGGTGCTTAAATCCAGTCAGAAATTGGTGGGTCATTCCCATAATGTTTATGCCCTATTGAACCTGTGGGCATCTCTTGTCACGCACGTCATTATTGTAGCATGCAGGGTTTATGACTGGGTGTAATTGACAGTTACTTTTCTTTCTTTTCCAGTAGCTTTCATAGCACCTTGCTGCACTATGAAAGCTAGCTAGTAGGGATGAAGCGTCCAGGTGCATACCAGCTTAATTTGGCCATGTTTTATGACAGTTATGTAGTATTTTCAGCAATAAGGTCTTAACTATCAAGTTCCAGAGGGTAACCAAGAACATTTAGGGGCAGTAGTCTATAATGTTTGGAGGCTTATGGGACTTCACTGCCCAACAACTCCAAAAGAAAAATAACCCATTCTTGACAATGAGCCTTTTATTATTTAGTCTCTAGTGGGGCATTGTGGCTCTATAGGAAGCTTTTATAGTAGTGGGTGTCCATATGAGTTTTTCACAGTGGTCTTTGTGTTAATTATCTCTCCCCGTATTCCCTCTCGAGGCCTAGTCTTCCTGTCCTGTTATTGCCCCATACATCTTTCTGCCTGTATGTCCTATCTCCTTCCTTGAAAGTCCTTGACCATAACCCTAAGTAATCCCTGACCTCTATAGGTATTCAAAATCAAACTCATATCTGAAGATTCAAAGCTAGCATGCAGAGATGAGAGAAACATACAATGTTTGTTTCTAGCTCTGGGTTACCTCACTCAGAACAATTGTTTTCAGCTATATTTATTCAACTACACGTTACAGGTTTTTTCCTTAATAACTGAATAATATTTTATTGTGTTAATGTGCCACTTTCTCAGTGTCTGTTCATCAGTTGACAGCATCTGGCTTTTTCCATTTTCTGGCTTTTGTGAATATCTCTAGAGTGGCATATAGAGTTTTGGGGGTATATATCTTAAGAGTGTTATAGCTGGATTATATGGTAGTTCTATTTTTTGCTTTTTGAGGAACCTTAACAGCAATTTCCATAGTGAGAACACGAGTTTGCATTTCTACCATCAGTGAGTAAGTTCGCCCTTTCCACATCCATGCCAGCATTAGTCATTTGTGTGTGTGTGTGTGTGTGTGTGTGTGTGTGTGTGTGAGAGAGAGAGAGAGAGAGAGAGAGAGAGAGAGAGAGAGAAAGAGAAAGAGAGAGAGTGAGTGTGTATGTGTGTGTGTATGTATTACTTTGTCTATTCTGAATGGGGTGAATTTTTCATTTGCATTTTCTTGGTGGCTAAGTATATTGGACATTTAAAAATGTTTGTCAGCCATTTGCATTTCATCTTTTGAGAACTCTGTATAGTTCTGTGCTTCACTTTTTAATTGGGTTTGATTTCTTGGTTAATTTTTGGAGTTCTTTGTATATATTAGATTTTTTTATTAGATATTTTCTTTATTTACATTTCAAATGCTATCCCAAAAGTTCCCTATACCCTCCCCCC
>NC_034593.1:111025513-111031692 GCF_900095145.1 Mus pahari | reverse complement strand
AATCTTGCTGGCATGTGCAATAGTATCTGGGTTTGGTGGCTGATGATGGGATGGATCCCCGGGTGGGGTAGTCTCTGGATAGTCCATCCTTTCATCTTAGCTCTAAATTTTGTCTCTGTATCTATATCCTTTCATGGGTATTTTGTTCCCTAGCTGGTAGAGATTTTTTTACCCCCTGTTCTGTAGGCTGCTCCTTTATCTAAGTGATAGGGTATTCTGCAGTATATTAACTTTTTAGTTTCATGAGGTCCCATTTATTAACTATTAATCTGAATGATTATGCTCCCTTGTTCAGAAAGTCAGTCCTTTCTCATACCAGCAACTTCAAGTATATTCCCTACATTCTCTTCTACAGAGTTAGGGTTTCAGGTTTCTGTTGAGGTTATTGATCTATTTGGAGCTGCAATGGGTCAGAGATGAGAATCAAGTTTCCTTTTTTTTTGTTTTTTGTTTTTTTTGTTTTTTTTGTTTTTTCGAGACAGGGTTTCTCTGTATAGCCCTGTTGGAACTCACTTTGTAGACCAGGCTGGCCTTGAACTCAAATCTGCCTGCCTCTGTCTCCCAAGTGCTGAGATTAAAGGTGTGCACCACCACGTCCAGCTCAAGTTTCCTTTTATATGGAGACCAACACTGTTTGCTAAAAGTGCTGTCTTTCCTTTAGTGTTTATTATTGGCTTCTTTCAAGTTCAGATGGCTACGGAGGTGTGGATTTAAATGTGGGTCCTCAGGTCTATCCATAGCCACTTGCTATGCTGGTACCATGCCGTTTTCATTGCCAGAACTCTGTAGTGGAATAACATCTTGATAGTGATACTGCCTCCGCTTTTTTTGTTCGTCAGGATTTTGGCTATCCTGTTGATTTTTATTTTTGTTTTCCCCTATGAAATTTAATGTTGTTTCAACTTCTGTGAAGAATTGGGTTCAATTTTTGATGGGGCTGCATTGAATTTTTAAAATTGTGGTAGAANCCTGCCAATCCATAAAAATAGGAGGGCCTTCCATCTTTATTTTTTCACTGTCTTTGTATTCATTTTTATAAGTCTTTCGTGTCTTTGGTTAGATTTCTTGTAAAACACACGCAACACACACACTCTTAGAATGTACATACACAGAGGTAATTGTAAGTGACATTATTTTTTTTTGGATTCTTTCTCATTCGGTTTGTCATTTGTATATACAAAGGCTACTGAATTTTTGTGTTAATTTTATATCCTGCTACTTTGCTGAATGTAGTTATTAGCTGTAGGAATTTTCTGTTACAGACTTTATGATTTTTTTCATACAGAATCGTATTATCTGCAAATACAAATACTTTTGCTTCCTTCTTTCCCCCTTCTATCCTGTTGTCTCCTTCACTTGTCTTACTCTTCCAGCCCAGTATTGTGTTAAACAGGAGTGGGGAGAGTGGACATCCTTGTCTTAGTCCTGATTTTTATTGGAAATGCTTTGAGTCTTTCTCCATTTAGGATGATGTTGACTGTATGCTCCTTGTACATTGCCTTTTTTATGTTGCGACATCCCCTGTATCCCTATTCTCTCTAGGACTTTTATCATAAAAGGATATTGGATTTTGTCAAAGACCTTTTCTACAACTAATGAGATGATCATGTGGTTTTAATCTTATTTATATGGTAGATTATTTTTGTTGATTTCTATGTGTTGAATCATCTATCATCTATGTATCTCACCTACCATCTATATATCTCTGAGATGAAGCTGACTTGATTGTGATAGATAATCTTTTTGATGTGTTCTTAAATTCTGCTTTCAAGTATTCTGTGGGTTTTTGTGTCTATGGTCATTAAAAATAATTGGCCTGCAATTTTCTTTTTTGTTTATTTGGTTATGGTTATCAGAGTAATATCGGCTTTGTAAAAGGAATTTGTAAGTCTTCCTTCCTTTTCTATTTTGTGGAATAGCTTGAGAGGTATTAGTGTTAGTTCTACATTGAAGATCTAGTAGAATTCTGCACAGAATCCACATGACCTCTGCCTCTTGCCTGAGGAACACATGTCTGGTCTGCCTTAATGTTCCCCGTCCTGTACACCCTCTTCAGGTAAGGAGTCCTAACTAAAGCTGGTAACCCCTTTACCTCTGCCCAAGCATGCTTGCCCCATCCCTAGCAAGAAAGCTAGACTCTCCACTTCAATTTGAATGAGAATGATTGCCGTGATCTTTTATGTTTAAGTACTTGGTCCATAGTTGGTGGATCTGTTTGGGAAGGATAAGGAGGTGTGGCTCTGATGGAAGAGGTTTGTCACTGGGGCTTGTCTTTGAGGTGTCAAAGGACCCATAACATTCCTAGTCTTTTCTTCCTTGTTTCCTACTTGTGCGTCAAGATGTAAGCTCTCAGCTCTCCACCCTAAGCCCTGAATTAAATGTTTTATTTTATAAGTTGTCTTGTGCTTTATATCACAGAATTGGCACAGTAACAAAGATACCACCCATTTCTGCTGTGCAGATAACCACACTTCCTATGCCAACTTCACTGATCCTCTTTGCAAGGATTCCCCCCTCCCCTGCCACCATTTTTCAGGAAGGGTGACTAATCCCATACCAGCAAATACTCCCACTCCTGCAGTCTGCCTAAGGTGATGCGTTGTGCCCTCCTTCTAGTGCCCCTTTTCAAAAATCAAAAAACCCTTTAGGGATTCCAGACTCATAGTATCAATCCTGTCATCAGAGCCACACCTCCTTATCCTCCCCAAGAATTATAATAAAATAAAAGTTTAAGGATAGAATTTCATTGACCTGGATTAGTAGGCCTGGATCATATTGATAAATTCTCTTTAACTTTACTGTGTGGCCATCTTCATAGCTATATGAATGAGATATATTTTAAAACAAACTAGCTTGTACTAGAATAACAACTTCCAAATCCCAGAAACTACATTACTAACTGAAAGTTTATTTTGTGCTTATGCAGTCTGCTTTAAGTCCATGAAACTGTAGGATAACTCAGGAACCCAGACTGTTTCCATCTTGGTCTCATCCCAAGGCTTGTACATTTGCTTCAGCAGGCATCAAGAGAACAAGCTTCAGATGGTAAATAGATCAGAGCTCATGGCCCATTTTATAGAATTGGCCTTGTCATCCTGATGAACTGCAAGGAAGCTGAGGTAGCCTGTTGGATAGAGGCAGGCAGACCTCTGTAGTTCCACGACAGCTGAAGCTACATTGTGAGGCCCCCTTTCAGAAAAACAAAAACAAAACAAAGGAGAGTAGGAGGAATATTGAAAAATATAGAGTGATAACCAAATTTTGCCTTATTGGTTCAGATCCTAGGAGGATGGTTGTTTTATTGATGTGAGAAAAGAACAAGGTTTGAAAAGAAGATAAATTCTAGTCACTGAATTTGAGGTACCCATTGCAGGTGGGCATCTACTCAAATTGTCCGTCCTTTTTCTTTTTCTTTTTCTTTTTCTTTTTCTTTTTCTTTTTCTTTTTCTTTTTCTTTTTCTTTCTCTCTCTCTCTCTCTCTCTCTCTCTCTCTCTCTCTCTCGTTATAAATAAGTAGACTGTTAAATATAGCCCATACTATAGAATTTATCTGTTAAAAATATACAATTTAGAGCTTTTTTTGTATAATTTTAGAACCATTTGTGTCTGTGTCTCTCCGATGTAAGTCATTCTAATAAATCCCCCCCCCCCCCGTGTGTGTGTGTGTGTGTGTGTGTGTGTGTATACGTATATGTATAGGGTCTCACTATGTATCTCTGGCTCACCTGGAACTCACTGTGTATGACAGGCTGGCTCTGCCTTGAGTCCTAAGGGCTTTTCATCTTACTTTTTAAGGAATCTCTGACAAACTCTTGCAATGAGCTTGCTGATTTGACTAAACTGACTGGCTGGCTACCAGCAAGCTTCAGATGTTCACTCTGTGCCTCCATAGCACTGGGACTGTGGGTGTGCCTTGCTCCACATGCCACTTTTTACTTAAATGCTTGAGATGAAATTCTGGTCTCCATGCTTCACAGCAAACACTTCAGGATTCAGCCATCTCCAGAGCCCTATAATTTTAGAACATTTTTATCATCACAAAAATAAACTTTGTACCCGTCCCCAGTAATTTCCTCTTTTTCCTGGTTTGGGCAGCTACTTATCTATTTTTGTTTCTTTGGATTTGCTTATATAATTAACTCCTAGATTTGTCATCTCTTCCTCATATCTTCCCCTTTTGGGTTCCCTTTCAGAATGACTGTAGGTTTTGCATAACTACTAGTTTGATAGTTAAGACTCTTCTATCATTCTAACACCTGAAATAATGATTAGCAGTTAGTATCTTTGCTGGTGTTTAGGTGAATTGTGAAATTAATCTAGGTACTACAGTGAGTTTCGGTTATGTTTCTGGCACTTAACCATGGTTACAAGTATTAGTGTTCATTAATATGACTGGGGTTTTTATTTTCTGTGTTCCCTTTTATCCTTTCTACCTTAGTGCCAAACATTCACTGGTTCATTTTTGATGTGCCATCTACATACAGCCCACTTAGAGTTCTTCATGAATTTCCTTCTTGCTTCTTACTCTTTGTTCATTGTACTTAGAATTCCCCTCAGGACTTTCCAGTTTCTTAATTTTTATTTAGCTCTTTACACAAATAGTCAGAGAATTGGAAATTTTAACCTTTCCTCTTTACAAAAAGCTGTTTTAAGAGCTATGTAGTCTCTTCATGTAATACTATTCAGAAACATCTATATTTCACCAGTCTAGATCAGTAATATTATTTAATAAAGTGTTGTGCATTCAGTCAGCTATCAGATGGAACACAGAGCCCCCAATGGAGGAGCTAGAGAAAGTACCTTAGGAGCTGAAGGGGTCTGTAACCCTATAGGTGGAACAACAATATGAACTAACCAGTACCCCCAGAGCTCGTGTCTCTAGCTGCATATGTAGCAGAAGATGGCCTAATCAGCCATCATTGGGAAGAGAGGCCCCCCTTGGTCTTACAAACTTTATATGCCCCAGTACAGGGGAACACCAGGGCTAAGAAGGGGGAGTGGGTGGGTAGGGGAAGGGGGGGAGGGTATAGGGGACTTTTGGGATAGCATTTGAAATGTAAATGAAGTAAATACCTAATAAAAATTGAAAAAAAGAAAAACAAAAAACTAAACCAAAATGGAAAAAAAAAAGTGTTGTGCATGAACCTGTATAGTTGCTTAAAAATTGTGTGTGTGTGTGTGTGTGTGTGTGTGTGTGTGTGTGTGTGTCGGGGAGAAAATGGTGATGTTTAATTTCAATTGTCAGCTTGACACAATCTGGAATTCCCTGAGATGTGAGTCTCAGTGAAAGACTGTTGCCATCTGGTTGGCCTGTGGGGTTGTTGTCTGTGAGAGGTTAGTTGAGGCAAGAAGGCCTGGCCATGGTGGGTGGCATCATCTCCTGAGCTTGGGTCTTAGACTGTGTACTAGCAGAGCTGAGATGAGTGCATGTGTCCCATGCTGTCTTTGCTCTTGAGTAGGACTCTGTCTAGCTGCTGCAAGTGCCTGACTTGACAGGACCTGCAGTTGTAACCTGAATAAACCCTTTCTCTCCTAATTAATTTTTCAGTGTGTTTTATCATAGCAACAGAAATAAGACTAAAATGAGTAGTATGTCATCATTTCTTAACTATTCATATTTTGATTAAAATCCCACGTAAGTCCTAGTACTCTGAACCTGCACTTGATAACGCTGTGGTGAACTTTTCCCGTTTTCCACTTCATTGGTGGTAGCTCTTCTTTTTTGTCACAGCATCTTCTCTGTACTTCTTCATTCTAGCCCTTGCCATGCCACACTTCGTAATTACTGCTCTGCAGCTGTCTTATTTCAAGAAAGTTTGTCTTGAGCATGGATATCTCTTTCATTTTGAGCCCTCCTGGGAGCTTGCATAGTGGCTAGTACGTAGCACATAATGATTTGTGGACTCAATAAGATAAATTAAAAGAGGAATTAATTTGTTCTGAAAATAATTGAATGATTATGTTTAAATCATGATGATAGGCTAGTTTCTTCTTAGTTTCCATTCCATTGTATTCTTAGACTTTTGGAAAATACAATGTAAGCTAAATGCCAGGAAATATCTTATGAGATTTTTTTTTCTTTAAAAAATACATGTCTCATCTTTTTAATTTTTGATTTGACACAAAATTACTCCTCAAAAAGCCTGTCAGGTTGGAGAGATGATTCAGTGGGTAAAGTG
>NC_034593.1:110948571-111025381 GCF_900095145.1 Mus pahari | reverse complement strand
TGGCTGGCCTGGAACTCACTTTGTAGACCAGGCTGAGGCTGGCCTTGAACTCAGAAATCCGCCTGCCTCTGCCTCCCAAGTGCTGGGATTACAGACATGCGCCACCACTGCCCGGCAAAGTGCTTGTTATTCAAGCTTGAGAACCTGAGTTTGAATTCCCACAACTCATGTACCACTGGACATGGCATCTCATGGATGTCATTAAACACTTGTGGGGCAAGATGAGAGATGGAAGCAGAAGAATCTCCAGGAGTTTAGAGGCCCATTAGCCTCAACCAAGGTGGAGGGGAGGGAGCAACACCTGCTTGTTCTCCACAGGTGTGCACATGCACTCACACACATTTTCAAAACTCTGGACCTTCAGTGGTCCATATATTGTAAAGCAAACCTATTATATGTAAAGCAGTGTGGTCAATGTTTTATCTCAGTAACTTCTCAGAAATCTGTGGGGTAGGCACTGTTGACACCATATAGGAATCTGAGGAACAGAGAAATGAGTGTAAATTGCTGTGGGTTATATAAACATTTTTTAGCCAGGCTTCAGGCCCATAGATCCCAGTGTACCTCCAAAGTCTCTGTACTAGCATATACTTACTTCCTGTGTGTGAAATGAGGTGGTATTCTAGTATAAGAACGTTACGGGTAGACGGGAAGGTAGGCACATGCAGTCACAAGTTAGAATGTGATTATTTGCCTACAGAAAGGCAAGCTGGAGGACAGGGGTGTGGTTGCTGGTCGAGCACCTTTTAGTGTAAAAGAGGCTCCTCACCTTAAGATGGGGAACGATTTCCATAGAAGAGGAGCGGGGTAGAGGATGGTGGCCAGCTGCTCGTTTATCCCCGTAGTCAGCATCTGTTTATAGTTTGCCTCAGTTACTATTAAAAATATCTGATTTGTCAAACAAGAGTGATGGTCTTTGAAATGTGTCTTTGTTCCATCAGTTTTATATACTTAATATTGTTTCCTGTAATTCCTTTTAGTTTATACATAATCTAACTGTACTTACAATACCATAAACAGAAATAGTGTTAATATTTTAAGATCAAAATGTAAATAGTGATCATGTATTGTTATGTTAATGTTTGAAGATGAACGTGCTGTTGTTCTCAGTGTTTTATATACAATAGTCTTCTCTTAAATCCTTAATGAATTGGCAAATTTTAGGCTAAAAACTTTTATTTCAAAAGTATTGTTTATAAAATGAAAACTTTTCTTCTTGTAGAAATCTAGTGAAGAAGTACTGTCCCAAGCGCTCCTCCAAAGACGAAGAGCCAAGGTAAAGCTAACCCGTTAGTTACTGCACATGCGCAGACTCAGGACATCATATGTAAACTTTTACTTTGTAAAATATACTATAATAATCTCATTAAGTTTTTCTTTAAAGTTTTAATAAAAACATCACTATTTATTAAGAAAAGAAGCTACTATTTATCTTTTGAGGGTAGATAATTTAATGAACTTAATAGTTTTTTCTTCTTCTTCTTTTTTTAAGAATAAATGAAAGTGGGATTTTTAAGTAAGATTTAGACCAGGATTTGGCTTGCCTTGTTTAGTCTCCAGCAGAAAGGTGTTTTCCCACACTTCATTTCAGGGTAATGAAAAGTGATTAAATGAGGGGGATAATTTTGAATCCTGAATAAAAGAAGAGAACTTGGGGGGGGGTGCTTTTTGGAGATCTTAATATGCAGGTGGTTGTAAACTGTAGAAATTAAATGAGATTAAATTCAACAGCTTTTTGTATATGTTATTGCTTCTTAGCATTCTTAAGGGAGCCAGCCCTGTCTGAGCCCTCGGTTTAAGAGTGCTCCTTGGTGTGTTCCAAGTAGATGTATACATTTTAACACAGTAATTTTCTCTGTCTCTCTCCTTCCCTTCACACACAGTTTTACCCTTATTTTTGCCCCCTTTGTCCCTCTTTGGTGCCAACCACATGGTGCATTTCCATTCAGGATGTGGGCAGGCATACAGGCAGCTGTATCCAGAGCTGCTAGCAAAGTTCTGTAGATGAGCCATCAAGATGCATTTGAGTGGTATGATTGGCAGGCTCTGTCCTGGAGAACAAGCGCATCATCTCGGCAACAGGCTCAGCTGCCCAGCCTAGGGATCCTCCCAAGGGACTCCCAAGCTCAGGCCAGGCAGCTGGCAGCCTAAAGGTTCCACTGTGTCAAAAGCCTGCAGGTAGTATTCTTACTGTATTCCGACCCCAACCATCCCTTTATTTATACATTAAAGGCTATGTAGAGGTACTTAAACATGTACAATGTGAGCTTAATGCAGGTTTTCTTTCCATACGTAGTTAATATAGAACCAATAGCTGGGGTTAGGTTGAGTATATTAAGCTTATCAACATCCAGACACCAAAAATACCTCACCAAAAAAATGGTAATGGAAGCAAAAATAAATCTCAGTATTTTTAATATGTTTTGCCAGGTTTACTTCATGTATCGCCTTTTTTAACATCCTTAATGAGTTAAACGACTATGCAGGACAGCGAGAGGTAGTAGCAGAAGAAATGGCGCACAGAGTATATGGTGAATTAATGAGATATGCCCATGATCTGAAAACGGAAAGGAAAATGGTAATATTTATAATTTTCATCTAATTATAACAGTCTTATGAAATAGTTTCAGAAAATAATTATTTTTCTTTTTAGAACTAAATGTTCAGTCTAAAACTGGTTTTCTACATTACTAGATTTCCTTTATTAAAAATCCTGTGATGAGAATATGCTGTGAAAAAAATGTTCAGAAAAGAAAAACTGTGAGATAATGGTTACCAGTTTATAGTCTGAATTTAAGATCAGGATTTGGCAACATCACAGCCCACAGACCAAGTACCGTGTACCACTTATTTCTGTTTCCTATTGTTAGGTGGTTGAAAAAGAAGTAACAAGGAAAGATTCTGTGGCATGTAAAATTTGATAAAATTTGAATTTGAGTGTCCATAAAGTTTAATTTAATTTGCATTCATTGTATATGATGTTTCCTATGGCTACACAGTTGTAGACAGAATACTGTTTGTCTTGCAAACCTAAAATATGTATTACTTGTTACCTGACTTTTTATAGAAAAGTCCTATGAAGATGACCATTATTTTCTTTAATATTATGCCTGTTTTAAAGGTTATTTTAAAAGTATTAAAGTAACCTATAAGATGTATTTTAAATAAGTTTTTTACTTTCTTTCTAACTCTAAAGATGCATAGCTATATATACATGTATATATTTTATCACATTAAAAAAAGTTAAGAGCTTTTTGAGGATGTTGGAATTCCCTTTGTATATAAATGTAATTATTTTTGTTTGTTCTGTTTGTTTCTTTGCTGATGGTTATAATCTTCAGCATCTCCAAGAAGGACGAAAAGCTCAACAATACCTTGACATGTGTTGGAAACAGATGGATAATGTAAGTAACAGTGTTTTCATGGTTAATGAGAAATGCACAAACTGACTTACTCCTAAGCCCCATTAAGCTTCACATCTGGGTCTCATGATTCTTAATGTATTAAGTTTAGCAGCAAGTACCATTGCCCACCAAGCCATTTCCCACCTGTCTTCCCCCCACACCTGCTTCCTATATAGTAGGTGAGCTATTATTCATAATCTGCCGTTTGTTTTGTTGTATAATAACTAAGAAATATAAAGAATTGAGCTCATTTCATTTTCCTTTTTCCCTATGTAAATAGTGAGACAAATTCTTTAGTCTTCATACCCTGGTAATTACTAGAGATACTTATCCAGTAAGTAAAAGGGGTTTGGAGAATAAGGAAACAGTTACCTTGGGAGACTTTGCTTGAGAGGAGAGAACTAAGACTTTGGTTTTTGAATGTTTTAATGGACTGGATTTATCTTGCCCTCCATTTTTTAACATATGCATACAGAAGAGCAAGGACTACCTTATAGGAAGTATTCTAGCTCAGTAGTCTAGTAATTCTGCACGCTTCTAATTGCAGAAGAAAAACAACAACCTTATAGAACAGACTTAGAAAACATACTGCATATTGTTTACTTAAAGTTCCCTAAGGTCCTTTTTGAAAAGGTTTTGTTATACATAAACAAGGTATCCACATAGACACTAGTCTTATTTACTGGATATGATGGATTGAAAGACTTTGTAGTATAAGGTAAACTTTTTAAATGTTCAGGTTTTCAAGTGATTGGCTCTTTGCTAGCATTTTTTTTTTTTTTTTTTTTTTTTTTACAATAGATAACTATAGTCTTTAAGAATTGTGCTGAAGAAAGTTTGTGTGTGTGTGTGTTTAATATGTCTAGTTGTGATTGTCAGAAGGGCTTGAAGACTGAAAATCTACAAGTTCATGCAAGGTACTCTGGTGTCTCTTAATACTATCAAATCTTTGGCATTTTGAAAGCTCATGCATATATTTGCTATGTTTTTATGTTTTCTTGTTAAAATGAATATTTAAAGCTTAGATTCTATTTCTATTTAAGTGTCAATTATTTTTAATCACCAATGCTGATTTAGACTTCTCAGGTATATTAATACTCTGTTTTCATTTTCTTTGTAATTGGTTTCACCAGGACTTTAAGGGAGGATTTTTAGTTATTAAAATTTAAATTAGTCAGTGGCATCCTTAGTATCTGACATCTAATAAGTATGAGAGAGAGTGCCTATTTTCATTTGCACAGAATAACATACTCCTATACTCAGGAGGTGCTGGTTCCTCTAGAAATGGGTGTTGACATAAATCTGTTTACAGTATGTGCTGACTTGCCTTTAGAACAATTGGCAGTTATTAAGAAAAGTTACAAAGGTTACAAAATAAGACAGAACCATTACAAAAGTTAGGAATTTCAAATAATGTAATTTTTTCAAGTCATTAACAATATTAGGAAAAAGTAAATTCAACCCTAGTCAGCCCTTTACTTGTCCTCGTCCCTCTATGTTCATAAGTAAATATGACATGGCTTTTATTTATGGAGTCCAGTGAAAGAGACCAGCGTTATTTATATTTAATATGTAGAAGCAAATATAACACCCTATTTCCTAATTCTTTTTAGTCAAAACGAAATTATAGAAACCTAATGTGTTCGAAATAGTTAAAGGGAAATGAGGAACGTGAAACAATTGAAGGAAGAAGTTGGAAGAAGTCACTACTCCCAGGATGAACAGTGACATTTAAAAGGAGGGCAGAAGAGAGTGGCCCATAAGGGAGATCTTGACAGAGTGGCCAGAAAGAACTTTAGGAGATTAATGTTAGATGCGCCATGGTGCATTCAGGAGGCTCCAGATGACAGTTTTCTAAGAACAGAGCTCAGAAACAGCAGCTCCCTAGTCAGTCGTGGAGTGGCGTCACTAGTGCTCCATGTCCTCTGTGCTGCTTCATCTCAGTGTGCTGTTTCTTATTCTTCAGCACCCAGAGGCAAGGAAAAAGGAACATTTCTTTCTCACTGTTCTTTTTTAATCAAGGACATAAAACTGGCAGAAAACCCCAGCAGACTTCCTCCTAGGTGCCTTTGATGAGCCTGTGGGGAGACTGGGACAGCAAACCACAGCTATTAACAGCCTCTGTATTGAAAGCAGGTTCTGCTGTGGAAGAATAGGGAATAAATGTCATTTTCTATATTGTATAATTATGCACGGGGAAAGGAATAGTCATTTGTACTTGTGATTGCTTCACTGTTCCAAGAAAAGTATGTTTTTCCACTAATAAGATACATAATATAAAACACCTGTTTGTTACTATCCTCAATTTGTGTCAACCTATAGCCACTGGACCACAGTGGGATTGTGTAAATACAAAATACTCAAGTCTTCTGCTTTCTTTTTCTGTGTAATTCTCAGAACACAGATCATAAAACATTTTCCAGGCGCAGACTTAATAGAGACTTTCTCTGGGGATTTTCACAAACTCGCGTCACAGAGTCGGGGGAATTACACAGGGTTTTTCCGAGGGAACTACCTGGCTGCTTCACTCCAGAGGGAAAGACCAGGGTTAGGCAGCCCCACCTAGAGTATATTTAATGGAAGTTTAAAATAAGAACACACAGACAAGGATTCCTAGACAGTGAAAGAAAAATATCAGATCAGAGACCACAATAATATATAGAAGAAAAAACAACTTAGAAGAAACAGCAACTATGAAAGGTAAAAAGGTTAAAAAAATGAATATCCAAAAATGGTATTAATTTTCTCTGTGGAATAGAGGAAATGCTATATCCATGGAAATAAAGGTAGATACTATTAAAATTAAGGGTGTAAATAACAAAAGAACTTCATATAGGGAGAAATGAGAAGTTCATGAGAAAAAGACAAAATTGAAGATATCTTTCAGAAAGTAAAAGTAACAGAGGTTAGAAATACAAAACAACATAATGAAATTAGAAAATTTTATTTAGCAGTTTCTTTTTCAAAATAACCATGTTGATTTAAAAAAATGGGTAGAAGTAAGTCAAGGAAAAAAATGCCTTCAGATGAATTTCTGGAGGAAAGAATTTGCCAGCTTCCAGTGCTGTGAGCTATCAGCACTTACTTATCCTCATAAGAGCTGACAAGGTGGCTCTGACCCCATAACCAGTGGTGGAAGGAGATCGCTGACTCCTGCACATGCACCTCTGACCTCTGTGAGGGCACACACACTTAAATGCTGTGACCTCTTCTTAAAGCGGTCATGACATCTCAAGACTCTTAGGAGAGGTTCCAGATACCTAAGAGAGAAACAGATTTAGTCACAGCAGCAAAACAAGGCAACAAAAAAATAAACATGCCTTTTACAATGAATCAGGAATTAGAGCAGGATTGGGCATATCTCAACCTACTTATATACAAACCAGAAAATCATAGAGTAGTACTTTTAAATTTCTGAAGGAAACTGTTTCCAACTTTATACTGAGCCACTTAAAAGTGGTGGTAAAGGGCTATCCCTGTGGCGTGGAGTTCAGAAAGCATAGACATGGTGGCCACGGATGGGATGGGATGGGTGGTAACAATAAAAACTTTTCTCACCTCAAAAATTATATTTTACAAACTGTCTTAAAAGCTACTGCTGAATGTGATCCTGTAGAATGATAATGAGCCTAGTGTATCCAGATAGCAGAGGTGCAAAGATTATAGGAAGGGAACCCCAAGAAAAGAACTATAGACTCGGATAGCTGGTATGAGTTCAAACTTACACACATTAGAAACCGTTAGGAGAAAATGAAACCAGAGAACAAAACTGATAGATTTAAATAATGGGGGTTGAATTAGCAGTAAGTGTATATTGAAAATTAAACTTGTGTGCATGTGTATATATTATATCTCAGGTGTAAATAGCTTTGACTTTTTTTATTTTTTAAGAAGGAAAAAATTCCCTGCATGTTTTTATGTGCACATGTGTGTGCCTAGTGCATTTAGAGGGCAGAAAGGGGTGTCAGTTCCCTGGAACTGGAGTTACTGAACCACAAGTCAATCTTGTGGGTACAGGGACCCGACCCAGGTCCTCTACAGGAGCTGCAAGTACTCCTAACTGCTGAGCAATCATACATAGCTTTTTAAAAGTAATAGTAATTTGAATTAGATAAAATTCGGATGTGGTGACACATGTACCCTAGCACTCTGAGGCTGAGGCAGAAAGGTTAAATGTTCAAGGATGGGTTGAACTACACAAGTGAATTCCAGCCCAGCTTGGACCACATAGTTTTTGTTGGTTTAGGAAAAGACTCAACACAAAAACAAGTAGTCTTGTGTCTCTGCTGATACCTGATAGAAACAACACCGAACCACTTTGAAGGGATATGTCCACATCTTAACTGTATTGTGCTTCTATGATTAAAAAGCATGGAAGCAAACACCAAAACCAACCAAAGAAAACTCATTTATAATAAAAAATTTTTTGTTATGGACAGAGAATTAGATATGTTTTGAGTATTAGTTATATTTATGTTATTTTTCTTTATTGTCAATAACCAATAACTAATATTTAAGACATAAATATTAGAATCAATATAAGTTGGTTATAATAATATATTTAGTTTTCCAAATTAGAAAGGACAAATTTTACTTTCATTGTTTAGTTCATTTGTACATAATATACACTAGGAACATTTACGCTACTTCACAAATAAGTTTTTAAATTTTTCTTTACAGAGTAAAAAGAAATTTGAAAGAGAATGTAGAGAAGCCGAGAAAGCACAGCAGAGTTATGAAAGGTTGGATAATGATACTAATGCCACCAAGGCAGATGTTGAAAAGGTAAGGATTCCAAACTTGCTATAAAACAGTATTATTACTGGAGTGTAGTCATTGCATGCAGTCAACAATCCTACTTTGATAACCAAATATTTCATGCATGGAAAGAAGACACACCTTTTGTGTCATTATTGTATCTAAAGCTAAAATATGCAAATGTTGCTTACTTTGTCTGAGAAGGAAAAATGATAACATGGTGCCTTAGTTGCATTCATAATGCTCAGGATAAACTGGCTACTAGGAGGTTTTTCTTCCTTACTCCTAAACTGAATAAAAAGACTGAGATACAGCCACAGAGTATGCTAATCGGGTGGGACTCAGTAGTCCTCTTCAGCAGCTCTACAGAGTATAAGCACTGAGCTGTCACCATGGTACCTGGTCAGTCAGTGAAAGTCTTGTCACGGATTCTGAGCTGGCTATTCTGTAGCATAATTTGCTGATAGATTGGTCTTGTAACTGTCATTTCTTAGTTTCCCCTTTGCTAGTTGATAAGAGTTCAGTTAGCTCCTCACCCCCCACCCCAACTTTATTATTTCCTGATACAGGCTGTACTTATCTCTTTCACATTTTAGTTACATAGACAAATGTCAAATACATTTTTAAATAATAGTTTTGAATACTAATTCTGAAACTGTAATACCATGTGTCTGATCAGTTCTGATTGTGATTGCCTCCCTTGTCTGAGCACTGAGTCCTTGCTAATTTGACTTGAGTGTTTGAAACCATGTTGTTTGAACTGACTCCCATTGAGTTCATGATTATCTTGTCTTTACATGTGTACTGGTATGAGAATGTGCCTCTTATAACTTAAAGACTGTGTTTAAAATTTGTATGGACCTCTTGATCCATTATGAGCTTTGATCCTGCTATTTAAGTTTTTATATCCTAATTTTGATTATATGATTTCCTTTCCAGCATTATGCCATATTCATAATTGAATAATGTGTTACTCAATAGTATTGTGAGTAACAGCACTATTTTGTACATGGGACATGTCTCAAAGTTGACATTCACCTTTAAACACTTCTTTGAGTCATTATCAAATAATGGTTATTCAAATTTGTGTCACAGGCAATTTAAAGTTACTTGTTTAGTGGACTCACATTTAACACCTTCAATTTGTCTACAAGGATTAGCTTTACATAGTCACTAAGCATCTTGAAACCTAGATATAATATGACTGCTAGTTAGTTTATCCTAACTTTCATAAGTTCAGTGTTCATGGTTTAATGTTCAGTTATTTGAAATCTCTTTATTATTAGAAAATTAGACTAGGCTTCAATTGTTGGAGCTTGTAGCCTTATTCTTTTTTATACCCTGCTGAAACCTCCATCCTAGCTGGGACCTGGAGGAGTGTCCCCTGGCAGGTCAGGAGGACTTGGAATCTTTGTCCCACTTTGTGGTTTATGGTAGAAAGAGAAAAAGGATGTGTGTGAGGAAAAGTTCTCGGCTGGAACCTCAGGTTTTGTCTCGTTTCATTTTTTTCTCTGTAGAAATACTTTGTACTTTGATTCATAGTATTTAGTTTCCATAGTATTTACTTACAGGAACTTGTAATGTGCCGTGGATTAAATAAGGTTTTGTGGGCTTATAGATTTTGACTACCCTGCTTCTATAGTCAGTTTATTTCTGAATTAACAAGATATAGTTATAAACTAGTGTTAGAAGTTAAGTAACTGCATCTGTAAAAGCTAGCATCCTAAGAGTGAGGGATGGATGGATGGATGGATGGATAGATAGATAGATAGATAGATTGATAGGGTTGGAAATGAAGATCAAGCCAGAGTGCTTGTCAGCAAAGGTAAAGCCCTTATGTTCAATCCTTAGTAAAAGAAAGGAGGAAAAAAAATAGTGTACTGTGTGCTGTGTAACTCATAGCCCTGATGTATACATAGCACACACAGCACTTGCACTCCTTCCCACCCTCCCTTTCTTCCTTTACTTTTGCTATGTTGTGCTCAGGTTGTGTTGCAACTCTGTTGTGAGACTGCTGGTGTGCAGTGTTGAATCTGTGGAGACCAATTCTTACTTCCTATTTTAGATCAGAGTCTAATTAGTGTTTTACTGTTGTGAACAGATCCCATGACCAAGACAATGCTTACAAGGACATTTAATTAGGGCTGGCTTATAGGTTTGGAGGTTCAGTCCGTTATCATCAAGGCATGAGCTTGGCAGCTTCCAGACAGATGTGGGGCTGGAGGAGCTGAGAGTTCTACATCTTCATCCAAAGGCAGACAGGAGAAGACTGACTTCCAGGCAGCTAGGACGAGGGTATTAAAGCCCATGCCCACAATGACACACTTTCTCCAACAAGGCCACACCTTCTCTAATAGTGCCATTCCCTGGGCCAAGCATATTCAAACCATCACAATCAGTTAGGAAATTTGTTTAGCTTATACTCACTGTATTAGAACTAACAGTTTTACTTATATTCTTGTCAGTGAAGATAATATTCCTTTGACATTCTGCAAGAAATTAAAGGCAGAACTATTTTAAATAAGTACCTCTGGTTTTATAGAGATTGAAACACTGTTGACTATTACAGTACTCAAAAATCATTTTAATCATTATTTACATCTATTATGATTTTAGTTTCATTTATTATTTTCTGTGTGAATTTTATAAGTAGACTATTTAAATTATTGAATAGAGGAGAACTCTCATAGGGACAGGGGGATTGTCATAAGGAGACAGTAAGATCTGGAAGCATTTCATTAGCTTTTGGGTTATTATCTGTAACACAACTTAGGTTTGGTATAATTTTCAGAAAAATGAATTGCTTTATTTTTGGTAATCATTTGGACCATTTTTGCCTGTAGGCCAAACAGCAGTTGAACCTTCGTACGCATATGGCTGATGAGAATAAAAATGAATATGCTGCACAGCTGCAAAATTTTAATGGAGAACAGCACAAACATTTTTATGTGGTAATTCCTCAGATTTACAAGGTAAGTTTAGTTGAGTTCAGAGATTTTTTTTTTTTTGTTTTGTTTTGTTTTGTTTTTTTTCGAGACAGGGTTTCTCTGTATAGCCCTGGCTGTCCTGAAACTCACTTTGTAGACCAGGCTGGCCTCGAACTCAGAAATCCGCCTACCTCTGCCTCCCGAGTGCTGGGATTAAAGGCGTGCGCCACTATGCCCGGCTCACAATTTTTTTGAGACAAGGTTTCACTGTTTATCTTCCCTGGTTGGCCTGAGCTCACAGAAACCCACTTGGTCCTGTTTTCCCTGGGCTGGGATTAAAGAGATTGAAACACTGCTGAATATTACAGTACTCAAAAAACATTTTAATCATTATCTATCACCATGCCTAGCTAAAGAGATAATTTTAAGTTAGAAATTTTTTAAGTTTGGAAATAAAACTTATGGTTTTATATGATATAAGAAAGCATTTTGCATGATGATACAGCTCCAGTTCCAAAACTCAAAAAAAAAAAAAAATCAGAATATTTCTAAAGAATTCACTATTATAAAATTCACTGGTGATAAATTTTATTCTAATTGTATGTGAAAAGTAGATCTAATTATTTTTAAACCACAGACTTTTCTGTTTGTTTATTATTAGTGTTATTGTCTTAGTTTGGGCTTTTATTGCTGTGAAGAGATACCATGACCAGGGCAACTCTTATAAAAGCAAATATTTAATTGGGGTTGGCTTACAGGTTCAGAGATCTAGTCCAATATCATGGTAGGAAGTATGACATCATGCAGGCAGATTTGGTACTGGAGGAGCTAGGAGTTCTACATCTAGATCCAAAGGCAGCCAGGAGACAATTGCCACCCTGGGTGGAATATATATATATATATATTTATATTTATATTTATATTTATATTTATATTTATATATGTATGTATGTATATATGTGTATATATATACTCATGCCTTCAGAGACTGACGACTTTCTCCAACAAGGTCACACCTCATAATAATGCAACTCCCTATGGTACTATTATGGCATAAAAATTCAACTTATAAGTAAATTACCTGTTGTGTTTGGGGGCCACTTTGGAGCTTGCTTAGAGCAGTCTAGTCGTTTTGTGATCAAACAAATAAAAAACAAAGGTCTCAAAATAGGTCCCCAGACTTTAGAGAGTAACAACAAAAAGTGATGTGAAGTAGAGTTTGAGGAGGTGAGAAGAGAGGCCAGTACTGGCTGAGAGCAAGGGTGCAAAGATGACTTTTAACTTATGAATGTACCTGTTTTAGCATATTGCCCATAGTGAGTTTGGACGTGGGGGAATTTGGTGATGTGACTTACTGTTTGCCTTTCATGCCCTCAACTCTGAGCTGCCATCTGTAGTAAGGTCTGGGTACCTGTTTGTACGCCATCAATTGTGATCCTTCATCCAGCTAGGTCTTAACTCAAGTACTCTGAACCAGTTTAAGGAGTACATCTTAGACTTGTGTCTTATGGATAATTGCTTTAAAAGAGGGGGTAGGGATTAATGCTAGAGTTTGGTGTTTAAATGGAACATTTTCTGAAAGCATAAAACTACCCGAATTCAAGAGAAAAGGGTAAAGGAGGTGTGGAGCAGAGACCTGGTTGCCAGTTGTTAATGTTTTAGATGATTTTTAATATCAGTATTAAAAGCCTTGTATTTCCCTCCTTTTATTATTTAACAGGCTTTAGATTGTAAGAATTATTAAGTCTATATGGCACCACTGAAAGGTCTAAAAATAAAAGTGAATACGGAAGAAATATTTTTTGGGGAGGTCACTAATGGTTCTACAGAATAGAAAATTGAATTTCCCTTCTTGTTTGAATTCTGGATTACTAGCAACTACAAGAAATGGATGAACGAAGGACAATTAAACTCAGTGAATGTTACAGAGGGTTTGCAGACTCAGAACGCAAAGTTATTCCTATCATCTCAAAATGTTTAGAAGGAATGATTCTTGCAGCAAAATCAGTTGATGAAAGAAGAGTAAGTACTATATAATTGTTTCTGAACGAGTGCATGTGGTGGAGCTGTGCATGTGAAACTAATGAAATGGTTTGGGAAAGGAGCCCAAGGAATACTTGCTTCTTAGTACACTCTATGAGAAAGTTAGACTCCTACAGTAAGTTCAGCTCTTATGCTTTACAAGAGACTTGCAGCCCTCTCCTTTCCAATTTTTTTCTAATCCAAGATTATAACCTTTGATAAACATTATGTGTGTTTAAATTATGCTCTTATTCTAATGAAAGTTTAGAGAAGAATGTGGTTAGGTCTTGTGTAGTCCGTCTTGAATGCAAGAGTTAGTGCTTGAGCTGATCAATAAACAGTGTAGAATAGTGATGATGAGGAGGAAGAGGGCATCAGCAGTCAAGGACATAGCGCAGTCTTGTTCTTGAGAACATAGAGCCAGAAGCATCACAGCCTAGGCAAAGGGCAACATAGTCTTAGATCTCATCAGTTCTCAGTAAATGCTGAGTTACTAAGAAGCATGGACAAGTAGACTGCCATTCTGAGGGGAAAACAGTGTCAGATATGTGCCATGTACTTAAGTCTTCAGAGCAAGTCCTTCAGTGAAAGTTAGCAAAGAGCCTATCTGTAATTGAGTCCCTAAATTTAATAATAATAATAATGAAGGCTTTTTAGTTTCTTTAGTTGAGTTTCAAAGTATGTGTGTGTTATATTTTTTCACTTGGGATTGATATATTAAATGCTTATTCTAACATTCAGGGAGAAATTATTTTCTTTAAGCCTTTGGTTATTACTATAGAACTATTTCTTTAAACTTTTATTTAAATTTTTTTTGAAAGCTAATGTACTGTTAACAAAATTGTTTTTAAAAAATTGTTTCTTATGTATAGGATTCTCAAATGGTAGTAGACTCCTTCAAGTCTGGCTTTGAACCTCCAGGAGACTTTCCATTTGAAGATTACAGTCAGCATATTTATAGAACCATTTCTGATGGGACCATCAGTGCATCCAAACAGGAGAGTGGCAAGATGGATTCCAAGTCCACAGTAGGGAAGGCCAAGGGCAAACTGTGGCTCTTTGGAAAGAAGCCAAAGGTAAAAAAACATAAAATCCCCATATGCTAATCAAACTCTTACTTAGTAAGTTGAAAAAGATGTTGAATGGATAATAATTTATGACTGATAGAGGAATAATTTCATTCAGCTTGAATAATTCAATTAATCTTTCACTAATTAGAAAACAGTCTTGTACCTTGAGCACTTAGTAATGTGGAAGAATATTCACTGGGTTTTAATATCTACTTAAATTACACATTTTTACAATTTTATTTATATAGAGGTCAGAATTCTAAGGCAGTGTTTTACTGTTACTGCTTACTACAGTGGAGATTCTTAGTTGGGATAAATGATAATCAGTGTCAAATTACCTGTTATAGCTCATACTGCTATAACCTTTTATTATCCATATACAATTTTAATGAGAAGGGCTTAGTGTTTTTGATTTAACTTCAGCTTTTAGGAACTTCTAGTTAACTAAGAGAATCTTGCTCTTCTTGTCAAGCCCCAGATTTTGATGTCCTGGTAATTTTTGGAAAAAACAAACATAGCTCAACACATGAGCGCTTTGTCTTTCTTGTCGGTTTAGTGGTTGTGTTGTACCAGTAAGGAGAGATGTATTCCTTCTGTCTGATACACTGTAATTTTTAAAGTGTGCTTAATTAATTTAGTACTTAGATCTTGACATATGAAAGTATATAAAATTTAACTCAAATTATCTTAACTGCTACTGTCTTTAAAAACACATTTATTGGTAACTTGGGTTTTACTTATGCTTTTAATAATACTGTCCAGTGAAGAGGTTGAGTGGTGAGACCTCTCTTGGTCACAGCAGAGGAACCAGAGCAGCTTAGAGAGATGAGAGTACCAGTGCTTGTTTAAGAAGAGGTGATCTGAGAGGAAAGCTAGGGATGGGGGAGCCTTTGCCTATTTATAGTAATCAGATACAGTTTTAGAAGTATTTTGTGTGGTAACTTTAACTATAGTTGATGCCTTTATCTCTTGACAAGTACAAGTTAAATATAACCTACATGAATCCATTATGATGCTAACATGCTGAAATCCAGAAATAATTATTTTAGTCTAGGTTATATTGTTCTAATATAATTTGTATACTCTTTATTTTAATCTATCAGTTTGTAAAAAAAAAAAATGAAATGGTATTGTTTAAAAGTTACTGGCTTTTAAAAGATAATAGCTTTAGCAAAACTTTGTTTACTCTCTATTTTCATAGAAAACTTTATTTAAAGTGTATTTTGTGAAAGTATGTTGCCAGAAATAGAATTTTCATTTAGGACAACAAACTATGCACATTTGGCTTATTGATTCCTTTCTTTATTTCCATATTAGCCACAGTCCCCACCCTTAACCCCTACTAGTTTATTCACATCCAGTACTCCTAATGGGTCACAGTTTCTCACACTCTCCATTGAGCCCGTGCATTATTGTATGAATGAAATAAAAACAGGGAAGCCCAGAATTCCTTCTTTCAGAAGCCTCAAAAGAGGGGTAAGTTTAATAATGGGTTGAAATGCATGATGGCCTAATTGTGTGTGTAGTGTGGCTTTTCAATACTCTCCACCCTCATTATAAGGCTCTCCTATAAAGACACAGTTTAAAATCACCACAGAATTAAGTATAGCTGCCCTCAAGTAAAAACAACTCCTCTTTATAACATTTGAAATGTTCAACCATAAAAAATGGTATTATAAAGAGGGTGCTGGGTACAGTCATATTTTAGCTTTTTTTGTTTATGTGAAATCATATGTCCACCATTGTCTTGTAATGTATTTACATTTTTAAGACTTTCAGTAATTTGTCACTGGAGTTGCTTTGTAATGATTTGTCACTAATGCTGACTTCAACAACTTTATAAAATCTTGTTTTATTGACAGTAAAATGTCAAGCTTGTTTTTATGCCCTCTTTCAGATGCATAAAATATAATTTCTAATACTTTAATAAAAAAAACTAAAAAGCTGATGTGAGTGATACACAGCTTTATAATTCCAGTACCTAGAAGGCTGAGGCAGGAGAATAGAATTTGAAGCTAATCTGGGTTACATATGAAGTTTAAAAGCAGTCTTGGTTATACAGAGAAATGATATCTCCGAAAAAAAATTAAAAAAGATTAAGTATATTAAATACAGATTCTTATATGTCAAATTAATTTACTAAGTGCTATTATTAAATTATAAGGCCTATAAAATAGTTATTATTAAGTAATATTCAATGGAATTTGTTTTTTAAACTAAATATAAACCTTTTTACTGGAGTTTTCCTTTTGCTTTTTATTAATTGACCAGCCTTAGACATCTAGTATTTTAATAGTACTCTGAAATGAAAACGTGCAGACTAGAAAAATTCAAGTGCAGTGTCCCTTAGCAATGACTGTTAAACTACTAGTAAATTAATGGTACTCCATTATGCTAATAGGACTAATTTTTTTTTTTTTTTTTGGTTTTGAAGATTGAACCTAGGTCCCTGTGTATATGAAATACTTACTCTATCACTAAACTACTTGCCTAGTCCGCTATATTTTCACTTTTATATTTGAATTTTAGGTAATGCTCTTAATTATACAGCTACAATTTAGAATAATTTATAGGAGTGTTTGGCCATTTGAAAGACAGGTGTGACAACCATATATAGCATCAGATCATTAACAGTAATATACAAATAGTGTGTTCTTTCTCTTTTCTTTTTGTAGCTTTTCCCAGAATTAAAGTGCATTTTAGACACCTGAAAAACAAAATGTATTTGTTTAGGGCAAGATCACATTTTTTATTCTAAACTATTAAGACAATATGACAAACTTCACTGATGCCAGTAATAACAGACCAACCAGCCCAGTGTATTAGCGTCTCCTTCAACTCTTTTACCTCAGCTTCACTAGCTGTGTGTGGGTAATAGAGGCAGTCATGACCCTTAGAAAGGCTCCTCACAGAGAAGTTTATTCTTGTGTGAGAGGTTTATTTGGAATTTCTTTTGCCTTAGTTATGAGGTAGAATTTTTAAGTTGCTTCTCATAGAGAGACATAGTAAATTTAATTATATGGAAAAATTAATGCAATTTAGAACTATAAGGCCTGGAGAGAGAATATTAAATATGTAGCATTCTTATTGAACAATTTGCAGTTAGAATTTTGCAACAGCAGCACTTAAAAATTATCATCTTACCCATTATTAGGTTTATTTTCATATGTTGCTTTAAATTGTCACACATTGTTTTTATAATTCTGGAAAACTTAAATGTCCATATTTTAGGATTAGAGGACAGAACAGGGAGGAAAGTGTTTATCTTTGGGATTGAAATTTTTATATTTTGATTGATATTTCAAAGTTTACTTTTGATATTCAAATATTTTGAAAATTAATGCTAGAGATAGAGATGTTTTCTTTCCATTCAAGAATTCCACAAAGAATGTAGGCCTTAAAAACTGTTTTTTTTAACGTGTATTTACATGGATTTTCATTCCACTAAGCTAAGTGTAGGTCTTTGGACAGCTTCTAGCTGCTGAGTTGCACCTTCCGTTCAGAAGCTATTTTCTGTCTTGTTGGATATTGTGTTTCCTAAGTAGCTTTTCTAAAACACATACATATAATAAACATGTACATATGTGTACTTTCAAACAAAAACTGGTATACGTAGTCTTATAATTAAGGACTTGAAAAATGTTACATCAGAAGGATGATTTTGAGTTTGACAGCTGTGCCCCTAGACCTGTTCCGAGGGATAAGGTTCTACAGTTTCCTCTGATCTCAAGTTCTGAGTGGGTGTGTGGAAAGTACACCGAAACTCGACTGCTTAATACACAAATTAACACTTTTTTAATCTCCATAACTACTTTCTTTTGTTTTAGTAGCCATTCCCTTTTAAAGTAATAGAATTACCTAGCTTATAATAGGAGTCCATGTTTGTGTCTTAATTATACGTAATCCTACAGATTTCAGAATTCAGTTCCTGGGGTTTTGGCCTGTGTTAAGATGAAGCACACCTGAGTGTTTTCATTCCTTTACTTAATGTTAGTTCTCCTGTATTTTGCACGCTCTTAAGATGAAGTGGTTATATGAAATTTTTTAGTTTCTAAACTATTTCTGTATGAAAATCTGATACTTTTACATTGAACATATATTAAAACCAAATTATGTTGTTCTTATAGAGAACTTTTTCAGTGAGTTTAAATTTATTTTCTACTTAGTAAAACTAGATAAACTAAAATAGAAACATTTGCTATTTCAGCTATAATTATCCAATTTTCTCTAAAAGATTAAAATATAAATTAGGAAAGTAATTATATCATTCAGTAGTGAAAATTAGTATAAAAGATAAGGCAACTCAGTTAGCTATTTTATTCCTTGTCATATACAGTTTTGTTAGTGTTTAAGAATACCATTGATATCTTTTCTTAATTACATGGTTTTCTCACTATGAAATTTGTGATAGCAAAATAAAATAATTTTTTTCTTCTTTAAAGTACTGACAGTCTAAAGAATGTTAAGCGTAGTTTAGAAAGACAATGGATAGCAAATGTCATCTTTTTGTCATGATCATTAATAAACATGGCCAACTCATCAGAGATAAGGGGTAGATATTTTTGCTAGATATTTATTAAATTTCTTTAAAATTTTCATGTGAAAATTTTATCTGACATATATTATCTTTCCTTAAATAAATTATGATTTAGAAAACAGGGACTCTTGTTTGTTTGTTTGTTTTGTTTGTTTTTTTTAATGAGGGATACTGAAGATTGAACCCATGGCTTTGCACGTGTGAGGCAAACGTCCACCACTGATGTGTGTCTCCGGGCCCCTGCATGAAGGCATTTTAAGACTAGCTAAATGTGCTGATGTGCTGAGTGTGAAAATTTGTAAAGTTTGATGAATATTCTAGGCCACTGTGTGTATGTGCACTTGTGTATGTGTGATACATTCTGGGGCATTTGCAGAATCCTGGTGTCAGAATGGTGTGTGATATGTTGATTCATAAGAGCACCCATAGTTGATCTCTTCAGACTCTGCTCATGCCGTGTCTTCTGAAAGGGCAACTCGGGATTCTGGTTGCTAAAGGGTGAAATTGTAAATTTAGGGCTATTTTTCAGGCACGTTGATTTCAGAATAAAACCTAAAAAATAGAAAACTCAAAGCAAAACTCAACCTTTGAGCCTAATAATATAGAGAATTTGATACTGGGTACCTCACTTGTTATTTTTATTTTTAAAAAAATAACACCATAAGAATGTTACCCTTACCAAACTTTGATATATATAATTCCAAAATAGTGTTTGGATTATGAAACTTCAGGAAATCATGCTTTCTGTGAGGCATTGAGAAGGACATTGTGGATTTTAAAGATTTCATAAATTTCCATTTAAATGGCTAACGTTTGATCTTTTTCAGTTAGCACATTTCAAATATCAATGTTTCTGAAAATGAACAATGTGAGTAAACACCTTTACAAAATTCTCCTTAAGAGAAAATACACGACGGCAGGATGATGAACTTCTTTTGAGTTTTAGAAAATTTAGAAAATATCTGCCCATTATCGGTGTGTGCTTTCCTTTTTCTTTTCTTTTTTTTTTCTTTTCTTTTTCTTTTTCTTCCTTTTTTTTTTTTTTTTTTTTTGCGTGTGTGTGCAAGCAATTTGCTTTCCCAAATGTGCTTACATTTTTTTTTTTCTGGCATAATTGTTTGGATTGTAAAGTGTACATTATTTTAATATTGTAAAAGATATGGGTTATTGCATCTTCTGTATTATGATTTCATGTGAATAATTTACCATTTCTTTCTGTTTTCCATTGAACTATTCAGTGGTCGATGAAGATGGTAAGCCCTGTGTGCTGATCTGTATACTATACCAACATTAAATATTTCGAAGACATTGTTTGATTTAATTCAGAGCAAGTGTTAAAGTACATTCCACATTTCAACTTGTATGATTTTTTTCAAATAATTTAATCCATAGTCCAACATATGCCAATACCTTTGGGTGTCATAGATTAGATAATAATGTGATTAACTATCATCAACTCATCAAATTCTTAAATGTTATTGAATAGAGACCATGTAATGTCAAAGAGAATTAATTTTTTTAAAATTTTAAACCTACATGGTAGAGCAAAAGTTGATGTTTTACAGAAATAAAATTTAGAAATACACTTTTTAAAAAGTTACTTTCTTTAAAAGGTCATACAAATTTAATGTTTACTTTATCATAAGAATTACTAGGTTTTTCCAGAAAAGAAAAAAGTTTTGCTAATTTTATAATGGGTTTTGTTCTTTGTTGGGAAGCAAAGGTATTCTGTTTTGTGTGAGAGTGTGTGTGAGTATGTGTTTCCCATCCCTCTGTGTTTGAGGTGTTCCCGTATGCCTTTATTTCATACAAATTGATGGATTTACATTCTGAAGAAGAATTGGAGGCTTGCATAGAAAGCTATGTTCACAGATGTAGAAAGCAGATTACTGTTTTAGACATTTCTAGTTGAGACGTTTATAAGACAGGTTGTTAAATGCCTTGCATGGCTTTTTGAAGTTATTAGTAAATATAATGGAATTACTTCATGTTCTTATGTAAGAATGTATTACCGTGTTGAAATGAGATGTTAGGAGTGCACGTGTCTTGATTCCTATTGTTAAAATATTAGGTGTCAGTTATTAAGTAATAAATTCATTAGTGTTACACAGATATTTAGAGATTTACCTATTAATAATGACCAGTTATAACTCCCCCCAAAGACAGGTTGTTAAATGCCTTGCATGGCTTTTTGAAGTTATTAGTAAATATAATGGAATTACTTCATGTTCTTATGTAAGAATGTATTACCGTGTTGAAATGAGATGTTAGGAGTGCACGTGTCTTGATTCCTATTGTTAAAATATTAGGTGTCAGTTATTAAGTAATAAATTCATTAGTGTTACACAGATATTTAGAGATTTACCTATTAATAATGACCAGTTATAACTCCCCCCAAAGCCTATTAAACTGAAATATATGTTTCATTTCCTTAAACTATTTTCAGAATTATTTTTCAAAATAGAAAGTAAGTTATCTTTATACTGTTACATGATAGTATAATCCCTGGGGCCCAAATTAAAATGAATCTGGTAAATTACATTGGTCATTAGCTAGTAAGTTTAAAGGAATTTTATATAGGAAATTTTGCTCATTTAGTTTAGGTTTGGTTGATTGACAGTACCTGATATAAAAAGCCACTTAAACAGTGGCCCCACTTTTAGTGGTTGTTGAATGCCCATAGTCTATGGGCCACTGTGGAAAGAGTGTTGGAGGTACTTGTTATTAATTAATGGTATCATTTGATCATGGTTTTTCCTGTAAATGGGTTTCCTTTTGTTTAAAAGTAAATGACATGGGTGTGGAGAGGAGGCTTGGTCATTAAGACCACTAGCTGCTCTTACAGAGGACCCAGGTTCCATTGCCAGCACTCCCATGGTAGCTCACAACTGTCTGGAATTTAAGTTCTAGACAAAATCCTATGCTCTCTTTTGGCCTCTGCAGGAACAAGGTATATAGAGATAGATGGAGGTGGGAAATCACCCATTATTCAAATACAGTAATTAAAAAGTGAACAGAATGTCCTTGTAACTGGTAAAATTCAAGCTATTAAGCATCTGTTAAAGACGTAAGTAGACCAGAAAGAAAGAATGCAATTAATTTTGAAAGCTTGTCTCAGTAGCACTTAAAAAATTGAGAATAATACTCATATTCAACCATTTTGAGAAAAGTAAAGAATAAGTATTATTTTTGGAATTAATATACTAATACAGGTTATGTTAAATGGATTCAATAGTTAATAATGGTTCTCCTATAATCTATATAATGTAGCTGAATTAACAGTGACTAAAATGACATTTAAGAGGAAAATGGGACTGAGTGTGGTGACAGACACACTCCTGCAACCCCAACACCAGGAAACTAAGACCAGAACTGGGAGTTTAGGGCTAGGCTGGGCTACAGAGTGAGGCATGGGCTTCAGGAAAAAGACATTATGATAGAGAAATCTGCACCTTTATACTAACATGTAATTCACCGAGATTCAAAAGCATTAAAACCTTTCTGATGAGGAATGTTCCCTAAAGGACTGCATGGAGCCTGGGCATGGTGTCACGTGCTTATAAGGGCAGTACTGGGGACACTGAGGCGGAAGCATCTGAGTGTGAGTTACACACTATAGTTAGAGCCTGCTGTTTCACCCAGAGAAGAGGGAGACAGAGAAAATGGGTTATATGTGGTGGCGCACGCCGGCAGGATTTGCTGAAGGAGGCAGAGGCAGGAGGATCATGAGTTCAAGGCCAGCCTGGTCTACCAAGTGAGTTCCAGGACAGCCAGGACTATACAGAGAAACCCTGTCTCGAAAAACCAAAAAAAAAAAACAAAAAACAAAAAAAAACAACAACAAGAAAAAACAACTGAAGTCTGTCATTTGGTTTTACATAAGACCAGAAGTGTATTCCATGTGTATAATTTCTGATCTGTAGACTATACCTTTAATTTTTTCATGATCAGATTTTAATTTGTTTCCAAAGAGTGGTCTAGAAAATATAATCATTCAAAAACTAACTGCAGTATTGAAGTATACTTTAATTTGTTGTCTTCATGAGGTAAGTTGCTTATGTTGCTCAGTTATGAATCTCATATTTTTATTTAGCATATTCATGGCATTCTAAATGTCATGACGATCTTTTTCCTTAAGATTCTATGTAAGAGTACATACAAAGTAGTTAAATAATATAAGTGAGAATTGTTGTGTGTTCCCATTTTGTTGTTGCTGTAAGAAGACTTGTGTGTATTCATTTTAACTGTCAAGACTTGAAATAATGTGATAAAGTTATTAATTACCTATATCTGGTAAGATTTTTTTCCTGCCTATTTTCATGTTTTTATAAATATGAAATTTAAGCTTTGATCTTTGCTAATACAGCTATATAGATTTTTTTTTAAGTTGAGGCTAAATAAAAATAGAAGTTAGTTGCTTCATTTATAAAAAAGGTAATGTTAAAAAACAAAATATCTGAAAATGTCTTAATAATGATTTAGACTCTCTTTTCAGGGCCCAGCACTAGAAGATTTCAGTCACTTGCCACCAGAGCAGAGGCGTAAGAAGTTACAGCAACGCATTGACGAGCTTAACCGAGGGCTGCAGAAGGAAGCAGATCAAAAGTAGTGTTTCCTTGAGCCCCTCCCTCATTGCTCTCCCTTCTGGAACTAATGAATGATGTGTACACTGACACATAGAGTGCTCCCAAATCGTTGGTTCTGGCTGGGGGTAATTGAGTGGGAAGACTGCTTGCCTAGATTCATGAGGACCCGAGTTTAATCCTATCATTCCCTCAAATCCTATATCCCAATTGAAACACTTATTAAAATGTTTGGAATTTTTTTTATTTCATTATATATATGAGTGTTTGATATGCATGTATATCTATGTACCACCTGTATGCCTGGTGCCTGTGGAGGCCAGCAGACCCCTGGAACTGGGGTTAGAAATGGTTGTGAGCTTCTGTGTGGATACTGGGAATAGAACCTGGGTCCTCCGAAAGAGCAGTCAGTGATTTTTAACTTCTGAGTCATCTCTCCAGCCCTTGACACATCTTTGTTGATTTGTTTTAGGGAAAAGTACATTACCTAAACTAGAAAACATTATGGTTTACATAAAAGATAAGTAAAAATCAAATGTCAAGTTTTTGTTGGTTGGTTAGTTGGTTTTTGTTTTAATTATAGCATTTTGTTAGTCCCTCTTAGAATTCCACAAATTTGTAAAAACAAAACAGAAACCCAAAACATGGTAATTTGTTGTCAAAAGTAGTTTTGCCAGCACCAACCACCTCATCTATTTTATATACTTTTTAATGTATAAATTGAGTTCAGTATTGGTTGAGGGATTATTATCATAAGTACACATCAAGCATTTTACATGAAACATGTCATTAAATTCTTTAGCCATCCGAGGTTGCTCTTTCTGTATAAATGGAGAGATGGAGCTTGGTTAGAAATTGTGTAAGTGAGGTAATAGGATAAGGAAAAAAGAATGAGTTAGGGAAAGTCTTAACTACTTGTCCCATTCTGCTGGTAGTGGGGGTAGGGGTCTAGCAATTTCAGCTGGGTGATAGCACATTAGCAACTGTTCTAAAGGTCACCCAGCCTTGTATCTGAGGAGATCAGCAGAGGAGACAAGGAAAGTTGTTGTGAAACTAACTTGTAGATTCTGAGAGAGCTATAAAATTAATTGAAAAAGAAAAAGAGGTTTGGGTGAAAGTAAAGATTTTGCTTATGTTTTGTGAAAATTCCACATGGAAAGTGTCTAGGTGAGTGTGGAGCTATACATCTAGAACTTAAAAACATGGAGACAGACACTGCAGAATCAACTGAAGATCAAAACATTCTAAAGAGGAGTGTAGGATGAGATGAGAAAAACCTTGTCATTTATATAACAGACATTTAAAAGTTGAACAAAGAAGAAGCCAGTGAATGATTGATAAGAAAGCAGAGGTGAGGAGGAGGAGAAGAAAAGGAAGCAGAAGCCTTAGGTTAGGCAGGAACAGACTATGAAGGAGTACTAGTCAACAGTGTCGGGGCTAGCATCAGGGAGAACTGATTGGGCATAATCTCCGGTAACGTGACTAGAGAAGAGGAGGCAGGCTACCAGGAACTGGCAAATAGCTGAAGGGGGTGCACGGTTAAAGATGGTGTTACTATTTCCAGCACAGATGAGTAGGAGGAGAGTGATGCTGTGAGGATGAGATAAGGGATGCTGGCAGAATAATGCTAATAAAGAAATGAGTTTGCTCTAGAGCCAGGCATGGTGGCACAGGTTAGGAAGATAAAGAGTTAAAGGCCGGCCTGGACTATCTAGTGAGACCCTGTCTCAAAGCAAAGCAAACTAATGAATTTGGTGTGAGAAACAATGAAACCAGCAGTTTACTAAGGTCATTTATATATAAGTAATATATAATATAGTAAGACATGAGAAATGTTTCTGTTAGAAGTCTTTTAAATGTAAATACTCAAGCAATACACATTTTAAAAGTCTTTCCTTAAATTATTGACTGTATGTACATAGTCACACACACACACACACACACACACACACACACAGCCTTGCACAAATTGTCTTTAATTAGGATATATTTGTCCAAATGTAGAATTGTGACTTTTTAAGGTTCAGATAAACTTGACTCTCTAAAGATAAATGGAACTCTGAAAGCACATGAAGTGGATGTTTAATTTTGTGGTTTCCTTTTGTTTCTCAGAGAAGCACTCAACAAAATGAAGGATGTGTATGAGAAAAATCCACAGATGGGGGATCCAGGAAGTCTGCAGCCTAAATTAGCAGAGACCATGAATAACATTGACCGCTTACGAATGGAAATCCACAAGAATGAGGTACGTTTGTTAACTCAGCATTCTGAAATGAAAGTGCATTTTAAAATATTTTATAGACTTTATTGCGATAGTTTTGATTTTGACAGATATATAACAATATAAGTTTAAAATGTATGAACTGATAGTATCATTATTATGATATATAATTAACAAACTAACAGCCTACTCATTTTGTTATTTGAACTTTCATATGAAACTAAACATACTATTTTTAAAAATCAACTATAAAAGGCCAGGCAGTGGTGACCTTTAATTCCAGATTGAGACAGGTGGATCTCTGAGTTTGAGGCCAGTCCGGACTGAGCAAGTTCCAGGACAGACAAGAGTACACAGAGAAACTCTGTCTACAAAGAAACAAAACCAAAACAAGAAACAAAAAAGTCAACTATAAACCTAATCACTATATACATTGGAATAAAATTTCTCTAAGAATCATAAAGTCTCCACGTGCATTTAAATTCAGGGTTCCTTAGGAACTTTCAAACTTACTGACCTATCTGGTGTTTTGTCTTTTTTCTGAAGGCATGGCTCTCTGAAGTTGAAGGCAAAACAGGTGTAAGAGGAGACAGAAGACACAGCAGTGACATAAATCATCTTGTAACACAGGGGCGAGAAAGGTAAGGGTTTGTTCTGTTTAATTTTTATTTTTAACTTTAGTAATCATTTAATGTTCTTTTTTCTCAGTTTTCTCACCATTACTAACTTTATCAAATAACTTCTGTCTTTGAAACTGTTCTGTATATTAGGTAATAGTTGTAGGTAAAATAGGAAATTTTGTTCAATTCTAGTCTTATCACATTCATGAGCACCTAAGAATAAAAAATAACAGCAATATCACAAAACAATATCACAAAACAAAACAAGAAAAATACCAAAAAAACAAACCCTAGCAGGAACACCAGGGATGGGAGAGATTCCACTAAGGTGTATGTGGAGATGGATAGCTTATGACACCCCCCCCACCCCCAAAATGCTGTCAAATTGCTTAGAGTTTGATGAAGAAGAAAAGGAGTTACATCTTACTAGTTTGCACAGTTTTCAACTTAGCTTTCCTCAAGGTCTGCTTGTAAATGTTACTTGTGACATTTCCTCCTTAGTATGCTGTATTTAGTTTTGGTTTTTCCTATTGTAAGATAATCAGTAAACTGTGCTTCATCTTTAAGAAAATTTGATTGGCTTAATATCAAATATTGGTCTAATCATTACAGCATAATTTGAGCAGGCTCATTTTTTTATATTTCCTATCTCAATTTTCTAAAAACATAAAATGGAAGTAAAAATGCCCATTGTATCTGGTTGTCAGTGCTGAAGGAACTGGTGTAAGGCGTGTAATGGTAAAACCCTTGATCGTGTGCCTCCCGGCCAGCTGCTCTGATTCCAGAAAAGAAAAGAGAGCTCTAGGTCACTGGGCTTTGTTATTAGGTTAAAACCCCAGGTTAAGTGGATTTTTCTAGAATGTGTAATTTAAAATGTGGTTTTCTACTTACCTAGGTATGCTGCTAGGGTGTTGGAGGGAGAGGGGTCTGTGTGTGCACATATACCACACACACACACACGAAATCCATTTTTTTGGATTTTTTCTAACATACTAATTTCCTTTAATCAATTAGAATTCATTTTATTAGAATTTGGAGTCTTGGTTTTAAGCAAAATGAATTCTTATACTGTCTTGGAATAAAATTTTGCTTCATTAAATACTTTAAGAGGTAGCATAGATAATCTTCATAGAACTCAATTTTTTTCTCTACCTCTTGGCTATTCTTCCTCCTGAGCTAGATTTAAAGTTACATCTGATTTTTTTTTTTTTCTTAATTTTTTTTTTTAAAGCTTGCAGTTTTCCTCCAGGTTAAAGGAGAGAAAGAAGTGAGATTCTCTTAGGGCAGTCCTGGGCAGAGTCCTTCTGTCTGCTCTGCAGGACCACTAGTGAGCTGCTCGCCTACATGCACATGGATCTTTGAAGTGTTTACTTCAGGAAATTGAGTGAAGAATCATACCACATTCAGTTTGCATAGTTAATGTTTGAAAATAGGGCTCAATATAGAAGTATGTCACTGACACCTAATTTCTCCTGAGATCAACTTATAAATAATATACAAAGCGTTCTTGTGTTTGCAATACCTGATCAGAGATACTTAAATGGTTTTTAGCCCTGAGGGAAGTTACACCGATGATGCAAACCAAGAAGTTCGTGGGCCACCCCAGCAACATGGTCACCACAGTGAGTTTGATGATGAGTTCGAAGATGATGATCCCCTGCCTGCAATTGGACACTGCAAAGCTATCTACCCTTTTGATGGTATGATGATGATGATGATGATGTTTATTTCCTTAACATTCTGATGGCTTCCTCTCCCTCCTGTCGTCCCTTTCTCTCACCTTACCTCACTTCCCTTCCCCCCCCTTCCTCCTCAGAAAAGGAGAGGCTTCCCATGGATATCAGCCAGCCTTGACATATCAAGATGTAGAAAAATTAGGCATCTATTCTCTTGTTGAGCTTAGACAAGGCAGCACAGTTAGGGGAAGGGATCCAAAGGCAGGCAAGAGTCAGAGACAGCCCAGGCTCCCTCCCGTTGTTAGAACTCCCACAGACCGAGCTGTTTACGTGGTATATATGTGCAGAGGGCTTAGGTTCATCTCATGCATGCACTCTGACTAGCAATTCAGTCTCTTTGAGCCTCTCTGGGCTCCAGTTTGTTGATTCTGTAGGTTTTCTTGTGGTGTCCTTGACCTCTCTGGTGCCTTCAAACCTTTCCCCTCTTCTAAAGGACTCTCCAAGCTCTGCCTAATGTCTGACTGTGGGTCTCTACATCTGTTTCTAACAGTTGCTGGGTGAAGCCTCTCTAATGACAGTTATGCATTTATGCTAGGCTCCTGTCTGCAAGCATAGCAGAGTATCATTAAAAGTGTCAGGGGTGGACTCCCTCTCATGGCATGGGTCTCAGGCTGTAGTCTCTCCCTCTGTCCGCTCCCCTCCCCCCAACTTGATCCCTCCTCTTTCCATCCTCTCCCTCTCCCCTGCACAGTCCCCTCCCTGATGTGATGATCATAATATATAATATTTGGTAAAGTTGATTCTTCAAAGTCAAAAGTAAGTGATACTTTAGTATCCTTAGCTAAGTGGCTAAGTGATACATTGTCAGAAAATTACATTCCTGGTTCAGTAATTGTATAGTTTTGTTTTAACTGTGTTATAAATATATCCCCCAACACACATTTGCACACACAACTAAATTGAAATGCTGCCAGATCCTAACATGGATGATGACCTACAGCTCTAGATCCTAGATCTTACACTCACATGTGCATAACAGAGCTGTGGTAGCTTGAGCACATGGCCCAAGCCAGGAGCAAACAGCTTGTAGATGTCATTTGATACTCTCTGTTGTTGCTAATGGTAGAGAGGGGTGGGCATAAGGCACAGCTGGATGCTGTCTATTGTATGCTGAGTCTGTGGGCTTCCTGTCCAATAAGAGCAGAGCAGTGGTCAGGGCTGCTACTGACTATAGTGCCTTCTCCTGCGATGTGGTGGCTGGAGAATGGGCTGAAAACTGGGAAGAGGTGGTGTGGCTCTCTCTGCAGTCATTTAGTTTTTTCCTTCTCTAGGACTCTTAAAAAACAAAGTCCTCTTCAGCTAACAGAAGAGCAGAGTGACACTTCCATCAACAGTTATAAAATGTTCTGTAATTTATCACCCTTCTCCATGTGTTAGGGTTACAATTGAGTGAAATCTTTAGTTACTCTTTATTTTTAGAGAATGTATTTAAAGGGATAGGAAGATCTGTTAGTGAATAAAGACCCCTGCTGCCTTTCCTGAGGACCTAAGTTTGTTCCTGGGAATCCCCATGAGAAGAGAAGAGATACCTGAAGGTGTTCTGGCCGCCACACTTACGCCCTGTCACATGCTCGCTCACTCACACACACACATACAATATGGTTTCTGTTTTCATGTGTATGTGTGGTATACATATGTGCATGTTTACACATACATGTACATGGGTGCTTGTTCAAACGGAGGCCTGAAACTGATGTCAGGACTCATCCTCAGTTACTCTTTGATCTTATTCAAGAGTCTTTGAATAGAATGCAGAGCTTCCTACTACAGCTGATCTGGCTAGCCAGCTTGCTCCAAGGATCTCTTCTGTATATACTCTGTCTTTCACCCTCTCTCATGGGTACTATTTTCTGATTCATACTTCATCAAGTTTTTAGATAGGAACACAACTTAAATTTGGGAAAGGAATTAGAATTGTAAATTGGTTAGACTACCCTGTCACATTACATAGTTGCTGAGTCTGTTATGCAGCGGGTGATTGTAGCCCACCTCACAGGCTTATTAAGTAGTTCAGATGAGAATGTGTGTGATGAGTTGAGTAAACTAGAAAGCATCACAGAAAGGGTGCTGCTGTGGCAATCTGTGGGCTCTTGCATCTAGGGATGATGAAATGTAGTAGTTCATGTTTAGTAGTATGTTGTATCTATAACTTTTATTAACATTATTGCAATGCTTTAATGCTGCGTATGCTTTGAAAACTTTTCACCTAGGGCATAATGAAGGTACTCTGGCAATGAAAGAAGGTGAAGTTCTGTACATTATTGAGGAGGACAAAGGTGATGGATGGACAAGAGCTCGGAGACAGAACGGTGAAGAAGGCTACGTTCCCACAACATACATAGATGTAACTCTAGAGAAAAACAGTAAAGGTGCAGTAACTTATATCTAACTAACCAGGCAGTTTGTGCCATGTACACGTAAAACGACAACACATTCAACAGGTCAGAAACCCAAGTGTTAAGGCATTCTGATGCATTGTTCACTATGTGAGCTGAGTGCAGGCTTGATCAGAGTGTGAATACTGCCACCAGAAACTCTTTGACGCCTGTGATGCTGGTGTGGAAGCTTAATCGATGCCTTTTGCTTTCTGTCCTGCCTAAGTGTGTGTAAAGGATGTGTGCTTTTCTGCCTTATAAATAATAGATTTGATTATTAGGCGAGAATCATAGGTAGAATGTTCCCTGCCCCCTTCACCTCAGAAACAACAGTGACTTATGGATTAAAATAAACCTGCTCTGAACTGCAGAAAGCTGACTCTCAGGAGCTTGGACGTAATAGCTTCAGGTTCTAGGGAGAGAAGTAACAGTTGGATAATTAGGTAAAATAACAGTCATTTTCCTTGCTATTCTTAACTTGGCTTCCTAAAGAAAGAAAGTGAATACCTAGTATATAATCTATTTAATATGAGCACATCTAGGGATTGAAGCATAAGTCACCTGGTGGAGCTTGTATTCGGATAAAACAGCATTGAGACCTGAAAATATTTTCAGGTTTACTGGTAATTTTCAATGTTGTACAGAGTTTATTCCAAGCTAATCTTACGCTTGTACTTTTCACTTGAAAGTGTCTTTTAGAAATATCTCATTAGTGTTCATTTAGTTTCTGGCAGTTACTCATAGGAGAAGTTGAGTCTAACTCAGTGGAGGTAAAGGACAGTCTGGAATAAAGGAAGAAAGTGTGGTAGGCGTGTTCTTAGAGGGGAACAGGAGACAGGTGTTTTACTGAGATGAAGGAAGATCTCTACCACCGTTGAGGGCTTCGTTTTAGCTGGATTGTCGACTGTCAGAGTAGGTACCTCTTTTCTAATGTATTGCCAAAAGCATCTGTTGGAATTTGTCCAGTCAGGAGCTGTATAGTGTAGTTGTCATGTGACCACATCCTTGTTAGTTGAGTGAGGAGATAAAGGGAGAAGGCAGTAACACTGGCCTTTGATCATCTTGTGTTTCAGAGTTCTCTGGTGTGTTTAGTAACTGACTATAAAATGATTTTAGGTACATTTGGGACAGACACTTTAAACTGAATGCCCCTTTTGGTCTTACCAAAGGTCTTCAGTAATTGTTTTTTTCTTTTTCCTCCTGGACTGCAGGTTCCTGAAGAGGGTTTCTGAGGAAATGGGCAAGATGTTGAAGGAGGTTACATGCAGCTGCTTTGGGGGAGGGTATTAGAGTTGTCAGGCTGAAAGAGAGAGAGAAGCAAGTTGCATGAATGCATGCAGATTTTTTTTACTAACTTCATTAGCATTTCCATACATTAAAAAGTCATTCTAGTACCAGTCCTTAAATTCCTAGTCCACAGTTCACATAGAAGAAGGAAAAGAAAAGCCAGCAATGGCTGACCTCTTTTTTCATTTACTGATACCAAATCAGAAAGAATACAGAGCTGTCTTAAAGTTTGTCTTATTTTGGGCTGTCCATTAGGACTGTCATCTGATCAGCTCTGTTTAATTGGCTTCTAGACTTGTCGTCTGTTAGAGCCCTTACCATGTCACCGTCTGCCTGCACCACCTCTGTGCTTGCTTAACATCCTGTTGCATGTCTAGAGTGATCTGGGCTTAGAGTTTTCAGGCATGTCTCTGTAATCCCCTGTTCTTGTCAAAGCTTTGTTTCATTTTGCATTTGTAGTGCAAATCACTTTGTCAGACACCTCAGCACTAATGTTTCCATCTTAGTATTTGTGTATGCTGCTAAAACTTCCCCACTGCAAACATTCCAGTTTTGACATGAAGACATAGTCTGTGAACCTGAAGTATTTATGATAAGAAAAAGAAAACATCTCTGCTCTAGCCTACAGCCCAGTTAAAGACTCTGAAATATGACACATCTTCAGCACCTCAGTCTGGGAGAATCTGGTCAGCACTGAAGTCCTGGCATAATAACACCGAAGGGACTATTGTCAAAAGTCAGCTGCTTCCATTCAAATGCTGCCTTAAAATCGAGTGCCTAAATCTGTTTATTGCCAACACTACCACTACAGTATCCCACAAAGGGCTTCATGTGCCAGCTCAGTGCTCCGCCTCTAACTGTGGCACCTCCGCAGCTGTGATGTAGCCTCGGTAGGTGGCTTCTAGAGCTCTACCATGTGCAGTGGTGCATCTTCAATTCATGGATCAAACTAAAGACCTGTCTGAGTCCATTTTACTTTCATCGGTGTATTTATGAGAAGTTTGATGGACCTTCTCCCTTCATCTTTTAACGGGGTGGTAACGATCTCCTTTGATTATTTTAATGATGGTCTGTTTCCAAGTGACGCTTTTGTTTGAACCAGATAAAATTTAGTGAAACTTTGTAATGATCTATGTGCACTTTTACTTGTAAAATGGGAATTTCTGTATGTTTATACTTGTAAATACGATTGTCGTTAGTGCCCTCATTGCTCATGTGTCCTGCCGCGAATTTGTGATTCTGTTAATGGCTTGTATCAGAACTAATTTCTTAGTGGTCTTGTAACAGGGAGGTGGGTGGGGTGGGAGGGTTATTTGTACCACTGAAGCTCCATTCATTTTGTTCTCTACTGTTTTGAGGGGAGAAAGAGAATGTGAAATGTTCTGTGTATTATTGGATTTCAAGCAATATTTTAGAAACCGTGTGACTGCTTTAATAATTTTTTCCAACGCTATTTGAACCATACTACCAGTTATGCTAAAGCTGAATGACAATTGTGTGAACATGAATGCCTTCATAAGATCAAGGACACCACTGTTATGCAGCTGACATAGAGTATATTACCTTTGAGGCTAGTAAACTATACAGTTTTAGATATTAAATCTCGTTACAGGGTTATTTATATAATGTGACATTATTCTATACTGACAGACTACATGAAGTAGTTTTAAAAAGTAGTGCTATTTTTATTTCAGAAGTTAGCAATGAGAAGGAAATGTGACCTGGCTGTGTTTGTCTTCTGTACAAAGACTGACGTGCTTAATGTTTTTCTGACTAACAATCACAGAGGGCAAAGTTCAAAGCTTTCTTGTAAAGACTGTTCTTTTCAAGCTACTGTGTGTTTTTCTAAAGCTGGTGTTTGCTTCCATAGTAGGCAAGTTCCTTCATGTGGAGTAGTGCAACCTGTATATGGGTTATAACATTTGAAGACACTTGTACTTGCACAGTTTTTAAGTCATTCTTAAACCATTCTTAAACTTTGAACATGTGAGTTGTCTAAAAGAAATCTCTTAATTTCATAGTAATTTCCACTTTGTGCACATATTGATTTCTTAATGGTAAAAAGCCTTGTTTATGATAGTGTTCTCTGTTGAGAATATTTTCATGGAATAAAACAATCTTTTCATGGTCAGTTAAAATGTGTACTTACCTTTTACTGCTGCTTGAACCAAAGAGACGTGGAACACCTTAAATGTGATAGAGTCCAGGTAATAAAAGTAGATGCTAAGCTACTAAAGTACAGTAGTCTTTTGGGTAAACCATTTTAGGCACTTTATTCTGGTTTTTAGTTTCTTCCAAACTTTGCCAAAGGAAAGAATAGAGGCTTAATTAGGGTGAAAGTAAATCACCTGCATCCCTTGGCCTCGTCGTCTTCCCGAATCTATCTGTAAGAACTGTCTGTCTGGACCAGCAGTCTGATCTGGCCACTACACGTTGGCTAACCTTTCCTTCCTGACTACTTGCAGAGCATCCATGCTTCCTGGGAAAGGAGAATTCATGGAAAGAGAACGTTTACTGTGACTAGTGGCAAATTATCTGTAAGTTTCAGGAAGTCTGATTTCAGAAGAGTCACTCTTAAAAGGCAGTTGCCTAACCATGACTGCAGGTTTTCAGAAGCCCAAAGGGAATTAAACTTCAGGAGAGCTTCCGGGCGGTGAGAGGCTGGGGTTTTAAGGTGATGAAAATCAGCACCAAGCTTGGAAGTAGACACACGCAGAGCAGTGAAAATAGCATCAAAATGGCATCAGGGTTTACAGCTTATAAAGGAATAGAAGTTTAAAGGAGGGGTCAGGGGAAATGTCTGAGACAATGAGTAAGGTGTTTAACTGAGTGAGCTCAAGGAAGTCAAATCCGGCTTTATAACAACACTTAACAGAAGGAGGAATCTAACCCTGTGGAGACGACATCACTGTATTAGTCAGGTTTTTCTAGAGAATCAGAACCCATGGAGTGTACCTACAAGTACGCTTTAAAAGGGACTTCATTAGAATGACTTTAGAGGCTGTGGTCTGGCTAGTCTAACCCTAGGTGTCTCTCAGTGGAGAGGCCAAAAATCCAAGAGTTGTTCAGTGGATGTCTCAGCATGTCTTTGGTCTCGGCTGGAATCCTGAACTAGTAGGTTCTAATACCAGCAAAGGAAGTAATACCTCGGCAGCAGAAGTAAGGAGCTAGCCAGTGAGAGTAAGGGCAAACAGGCAAAAAGCGAAAGCTTTTTTTTTTTTTCCTTTTATGTGGGGTGCTACCAGGTGTGACCCAGATTTTGCTTGCCAACCTCAGATGATCCAATCAAGAAAATTGTTCACGGTGTCAAGCTGTCTGGATTTAAGTAGACTCCAGATGTAGTCAAGTTGACAAGATCAGCCATCAGTTTCTGTTGGCAGTTATAGAGATCATAGAAAATTGAAAGGCACCAGGAGAATAGGAAATGGGCAAACATAAGCTTTGGAGAGTAATTTCAGAAATGTTGACAACCACCCTTAAAGGCAGTACGTAATGGCAACATTCAAGTGACATTTCATAGGCAACTGGCTTAGGTTCCTAACAAATCAAAGCCTCATCTGGTACAGATGAAGTCCAAGACATGTACTTACCATCCTCATTTCAGCACCATTTCACTGGACAAGATTCCTCATTTTTTTGAGATGATAGAAGAATGGAGCTTTTGTAACAAGCTTATTTGGTAACCCAGTGTGTCAACCCTCAAGAGAATTTCTAAGGAAAATATGTGTGTGTAAATTTTGAATCACACTGAATAAGCATCTATCAGACGATAAGTAGAAAAGTAGGTTTGCCACCTCTTCTATGAAGAACCATTAAGAACCATTATCTTGTATTTGAATTTTGTTTTTTGGGTTTTCTTGGGGGGGGAGGGGGCTTCCCAAAAGGTTCCTTGTTTTTTGTACCCTGGATAGATGATTCTGTAGAGATGTTCCATGTGTTCAGCCTTCATGCGTAGCCATATGCTAAATGTTGAAACACTCCATACTGCTTAGTAACTCAGAAAAATCATAAAATGAAGCCTGGAAGTTCCAGGTCATGTGGTCCAGCCCCAAAAGTGTGCATGCACCCATTTCACTCAGTTTGTCAGGTGTGAACGCTGGACATAAAGCAGAATGTCACTAACTTTCTTCACAGATTGAGCTACTCTGGTGATGTAAATCCTTGGGTGGGAGGGCTCTACTCTGTCCAACCCACAGTGAAATCTCTTGTCCCATTCAAGGGGCTGGATCTCAGCTTGCATTGCAACTGGAGAGATTGGAAAGGAACCCAGGCCCCTCCACACTGCAGTGATGCCCCTTAAAAAACTGTTTGCCTTATTTGGTAACAGTGTGTACACTGGAGAGCGGTCCACCTTGCGCATTTGCGTCTACTTAGAGCTCTTCAGATGACACAGCACAACTGTCATGTTCTTCTCTACTTGGTTGGTCTCCGGAGTCTTCTGTCCATCTCCTTTTGCAAGGCTGCCTCTGCTGACCTGCTGAGAGGACCAAGTTGGCGTGGTTCACAACCAGAGGAAACCCCTTTGCCTGGTGTGTTTTCCTTCAGACTGTTCTCTGTGATTTATCCTGCATCCCAGCAGCTATTTGACAGCTCAGCGGCTTCCTGATTGGCCAGTGTACAAGTGCAGTCTGGGTGTGAGACACAGGGCTCAAGTTGATTAGTACCCCCCATCTCGCTGCTGCCTCTGCCCTGACTCTGCTTGTTGTGGCCACTGCTCTATCCATATAGTCAGCACCCAGATGCTGTTTGGGGCCATCACTGCATGGCTCTTCTCTGCAGGTGCCAGACAGCACGTTAGGAAATTCATGACTGAATTCAGAAGAGGATGTCTGGTGGTTCCCTGTATGGACAGTCAGGAGTACCATGCCTTGTGCTGACCTTTGCTAACAGGAGTCTCCTATCCACTGAGGAAACAAAGGGTCTGAAGATGACTGGCAATTTGGGGTACTTTTATCTCCTGATAGTTTTATCATAGTTTATTGGAAAAGTAAAAGAATTCATTTTATTTATATACTTTTTTGTATGTTATGGATAATGGATATATTAACAACTCACTTGTTACATACTTTGGTTATTCCTATGTCTTAAGATTGGTTTTTTTTTTTCACCCAAGGTTCATCATGAGATTATCTGTGCATTGTTCATTGTGTATAGTCTGCTATTATCCTGAACTTTGTCCAATCTAAATAGTGTTGCTTGCAAATATTTATATATATGTTTATGGATACTGGGCTTTCTCTGAAATCTACACCTAGAAGTGGAAGTCCTAATTTAAATGTTTGTAGGGGTTTGAATGAGAATGGTCTCCATAGGCTCATGTTATTTGAATGCTTGGTCCCTAGTTGGTAGGTTTTTTTAAGGAAGAATTAGGCGTGGGACTGGGGATAGGGAGGCCTCTCTCTGCCTGCTGCAGATCAGATATGACTTCTCGGATCCTGCTGCAAGCATTATTGCATGCCTACTTTTGAATGTGATGGTCATGTTTGAACCATGATGGTCATGGTTCAGAAGGCTTTCTGAAACTGTAAGCAAGCCCTCCGTTAAATGCTTTCGTTTGTAAGTTGCCTTGGTGATGGTGTCTCTTCACTGCAGTAGAACAGTAAGACAGGGTTAAGTTGTCAGTTTTAAAGATAAGGCCACTTATAACCTCCAAAGTTACTGTGTGTTTATATTCTAGTAATTTTACTGTCAGGGTTACCTGTTCCATATCCTGACCCACTCTTGAGAGTCAGGTATTCTGATATTTCAGTTCAAAGGATATCAAAGTTCATTGTAGTGTGGGTTTTTCTGCTTAGTCATTTTGGGCATCTTAAAGGAGTACTATATATTCCCCTTCTGTGAAAAGCCCATTTTTAACGCTTGATCTTTATTTCCCTACGGTTAGTTGTCTTTCATGCGAATTCTTAATATGTTGAGGATGCTAATCATATCACTTGTTTGTACTAGGAAGCACACACAGATATGTAACAGAGATGCTTGATTTTGACTCAGGTGTTCTCATGGGTTGCATTGAAAGGCTTGCCTGGGGCTGAAAAACCCACTGCAAGATAATTCTTAGATTGTTGATAAGGTCCAGTTCCTTGATGGACTCTGATCAAAGGCTTCAGATCCTTACCACATGTACCTCTCCCCTGTGACACTGTCACTGTAACATCTTACAGTGAGTGGTCAAAGAGAACAAAGAGATTGTACTCGAATATCAGGTATAATATAACACCAAATCTTAACTATCCTCTGATCACAATGACCAACCCTAGCATAGTGTGGGTGGAACAGTACATAGTTGTAGCAGAAGGTGGGGAACCTGGATGCAGAAGATGCCTGTCATACCAGTCTTGTCAATTTTATGTGTTGGTAATGTCTGTTTTTAATATTTATTTATTTTCGTGTAAGTGAGTGTTATATATGCACGTATGACTGCATGACAGAAGAGAACATCAGGCACAATAGGGCATCAGGTCCATTATAGATGATTGTGAGCCACCATGTAATTGCTGGGAATTGAACTCGGGACCTCTGAAAGAGCAGCCAGTGTTCTTAATTGCTAAGCCATCTCTCCAGCCTGCCCCCCACCCCACCCTACCCTACCCAGTTATTCTTTTGATGAAGTTTGTTTTAATTCATATCAACTACGTGTCCATAACTACTACTTTTCTTTTTAAAATCTACTTTAAGTAAACTCTTGGTTGGACTGGAGAGATAGCTTAGCAGTTACCATCAGGAGCTGCTCTTTCAGAGGACTTTAATTTATTTCTCAGCAGCCACATCAGGCAGCTCACAGCTACCTGTAACTTTAACTTCGAGGGAGTGAGTGCTTTCTTCTGGCTTCTGAACAAACACTCTAAGTGCACCCCCCACACACACACACACAAAATATAATCTTAGAATTCTTAGCAGCTATCTAAGGTAAAAAGAATTTTCATTTCTTTTTTTTTTTTAAATTTTGTTCAGAGCTTTTATTTTATTTTTTTTATTTTGTATATGAGTACACGATTGCTCTCTTCATCCACACCAGAAGAGGGCATCAGACCCCGTTATAGTTGGTTATAAGCCACCATGTGGTTGCTGGGAATTGAACTTGGGACCTCTGGAAGAGCAGTCAGTGCTCTTAATCGCTGAGCCATCTCTTCAGCCCAGGATTTGCTGTATTTAGAAAGTGCTCTCAATTTTCCCTTTTACATGCCAGCTTATTTATCTCAATTGTGATTGTATTACACAGAACCACTTATTTTTTTATTAGATATTTTCGTTCTTTACATTTCAAATGTTATCCCCTTTCCTAGTTTCCACTCTGAAAATCCCCTATACCCTTCTGCCTCCCCCTGTTCCCCAACCCACCCACTCCTTCCTTTGCCTGGCATTCCCCTATACTGGGGCATAGAACCTTCACAGGACCAAGGGCCTCTCTTCCCATTGATGACCAACTAGGCCATCTCTGCTACATATGCAGCTAGAGACACAAGTTCCACCGTGTGTTTTTATTGTTGGTTTAGTCCCAGGGAGCTATGGGGGGGGGGTACTGGTTAGTTCATATTATTGTTGCTCCTATGGGACTGCAAACCCCTTCAGCTCCTTGGGTACTTTCTCCAGCTCCTTCATTGGGTGCCCTGTGCTCTGTCCAATGGTTGACTGTAAGCATCCACTTATATATTTGCCAGGCACTGGCAGAGCCTCACAAGAGACAGCTATATCAGGCTCCTGTCAGCAAGCTCTTGTTGGCATCTGCCATAGTGTCTGGGTTTGGTGGTTGTTTATGGGATGGATCCCAGGTGGGGCAATCTCTGGGTGGTCATTCCTTCATTCTCTGCTCTGAACTTTGTCTCTGTAACTCCTTCCATGGGCATTTTGTCCCCCCCCCCTTTTTTTTTAAATTTTATTTATTTATTATATGTAAGTACACTGTAGCTGTCCTCAGACACTCCAGAAGAGGGCGTCAGATCTTGTTACAGATGGTTATGAGCCACCATGTGGTTGCTGGGATTTGAACTCCGGAGCTTCAGAAGAGCAGTTGGGTGCTCTTACCCACTGAGCCATCTCACCAGCCCTTGTTCCCCCTTCTAATAAAGATTGAAATATCCACACTGTGGTCTTCCTTCTTGAGTTTCATGTGTTTTGCAAATTGTATCTTGAGTATTCTGAGCTTCTGGGCTAATAACCACTTATCAGTGAGTACATATCATGTTTGTTCTTTTGTGATTGGGTTACCTCACTTAGGATGATATCCTCCAGATCCATCTATTTGTCTTAAGAATTTCATAAATTCTTTGTTTTTAATAGCTGCATAGTACTCTCTTGAGTAAATTACCACATTTTCTGTATGCATTCCTCTTGTTGAGGGACATCTGGGTTCTTTCCAGCTTCTGACTATATAAATAAGGCTGCTATGAACATAGTGGAGCATGTGCCCATTTTACAAGTTGGAGCTTCTTCTGAGTATATGCCCAGGAGTGGTATTGCTGGATCTTCTGGTAGTACTATGTCCAATTTTCTGAGGAACCACCAAACTGATTTCCAGAGTGGTTGTACCAGCTGCAATCCCACCAGCAATGGAGAAGTGTTCCTCTTTATCCACATCCTCGCCAGCATCTGCTGTCACCTGAGTGTTTGATCTTAGCCATTATGAATGGTGTGAGGTGGAATCTCAGGGTTGTTTTGATATGCATTTCCCTGATGGTTAAAGATGTTGAACATTTTTTTTTTTCAGGTTCTTCTCAGCCATTTGGTATTCCCAGTTGAGAATTCTTTGTTTCACTCTGTACCCCATTTTTTAATAGGGTTATTTGGTTTTCTGGAGTCCAACTTCTTGAGTTCTTTTTCATATATTGGATATTAGCCCCCTATCGGATTTAGGATTGGTAAAGATCTTTCCCCAATCTGTTGGTTGACTAACAGTGTCCTTTGCCTTACAGAAGCTTTGCAATTTTTATGAGGTCCCATTTGTCGATTCTTGATTTTACAGCACAAGCCATTTGTGTACAGAACCACTTCTATTCTGTTTGTTTCCATAGCTAGTTGTTTTAGAGTTTGGAGAAATTGTTCTTGCCCCCACTGAGTAGCAGTGTGGCCTTCATGTATTAAAGTCCTAATAGTAGTTTATGTTGAACTGTAGCTTCATATTGAACTTTTCTATCTAGCAAGACAAATGTGAATCTAGCAGGCTGTATCAACAGGGGATCACAATAAATCGGTATCTTGGTTTTGATGTTTTGGTTTTCAAGTTTTACTGTAAGACCTGCCTAGTGAGAACAGTGGCAGCAAAGCCTCACTGCAGGTTACAGTTTTTCTTCCTAGAGTGGTTACAAGTATATTCTGTGGTGTGGTGGTTAGGGTTAGGTGTCCATGTGCCTAGGTTAAGGGATACCTAGAACACTAGAGGGAAAGGATTACTAGGAATGTTGGCTGTTCTAGAGGCTGGCATGTGAGTTGGTGGGGAAAAGGCAACCTCAGTGTAGATGGACACTCACTGAGCAGGGAGCTTAGGCAGGACCTGAACCCAGTGCAGCAGTGGATTCTCCTCTGGAGCTGGGATGCTCCTCCTGCCCTTGAGCTTTATGACCCCTTTGGACTTAAGTACTGATAGCAGAGACTCCCAGGGTCTTGGGTCTTTTTCCTGCACTGAAAGTTACACTGTTGGTTTTCCTGATTTTGAGGCCTTTGGAGTTGGATTGAGCAAGCCTACAGCATCTTGGGGTCTCGATTGTGCAGGCGGCCTGCAATAGGATTTCCTAGTCTCCATAAGCACGTGAGTCAGTTCTGTACCCCTCTCCTCAGTCTTTACAGAATTACATTTTGGTTCTGTCTCTGGAGAGCCAGAATTTATCTAGGAACCAGTTATTATCCCCCATCCCCCTAATAGATGCTGTCTCTACCCCCAGCCCCCGCCACAACCCTATTTAGTAAGTAGGATCCACATATGGGGGCATTTCAAGCTCAGCCCCTCCGTCCTTCTGTTCATTGGGTAAATTTAATGTTTTCCTTCAGGGTTGCTTATAGGTCATTTGGCTTTGTTGCACCTTTTAGGGTTGAGAAGAGGGAGTGTTCCAAGAGTTTTCTATCATTAAGCTCAACAGTGCATTAAAGACAGATTGACAATTAATTAGTGTTCTTTTGTGAAAGAGCTTTCTAAAGATAACTGAACCTTTATACTGCCCAAGGAAGATGGATATTCTCCCACCACAACAATTAACAAATGTAGATTGGATAGGCTAATAACACATGACTGTAATTCCAGTATTTGGGAGGTGGAAACAGGATAGTCAAAGTTCACGGTCATTCTTGGCTACACAGTGAGCTGGAGTCCAACCTCATCTGCCTGAGACCCTTTCTTAAAAACAAACAAGATAAATGCTGAGGAAGTGTAAACAATTCCTGATGTATAAACATGGGATCTGAGTAGTTCCTCATTACCCACATAAAGCCAGGCTTGGGAGACTAACCTCAAGTGTAGGCATGGATTCAGGCGGATCCAGGAAGCCCATTGGCTGTCTACTATAGCCAACTCAGCCCCAGATACAGTGGAAGACTGTCCTTAGAAACATAAAAAAAGCAATGATGCAAAACACCCAGCATTGACCTCCCCTCTTCATATGCAAACAGGCACACACAAGTCCATACAATATACACATAAGCACACGAAGATGCAATAGCAACTCTAAGAGGTGGTAAACCCTGGTGATTCTAGGTTTTAATAGTGGAAATATAGAGTGGAGGATTTAAAACTCATAGGATTTAATACTATAGTTGTGTTAACTGCAGTACAACTTACAGTTGGATTGGCCACAAATTGGTTCTGGTAGGTTCAAGCAAATGTTCTCATTACTTTGTCAACTTGACATAAATTGTCACTCAGGAAGAGGGAACCCTATTGAGGCATTATCTTCATCATATTAGTCTATGGGACATCGTGTTAATGATTGATGGGTGAAGGCCAAGCCCAGTGTAGGTAGTGGTCCTGAGTTGTGTAAGAATGCAGAAGCAGGAAGCAAGACAGGAAGCTCATTCCTCCTTGGCTCCTCTATCAATTTCTAGCCTCCATATCCGTGCACTGAGTTCCTGCCCTGGCTTCTCTTGCTGATGGACTCTAACATGTAAGTTGTAATAAATCCTTTTCAACCCAAGTTTGTTTTAATCAGTGTTTTATCACAGCAACAAAAAAGCAAACTAGGACAGTGTATCATGTTATAGTATGATATCTGTAACTAGTCAGTCATTTCTCTAAGGACTATTTAATGCTGTGAAGAAACCTTTTGACTTGTCTTATGACCATAAAACTTGGTGTGATTTAAATATTTAAAAGATAGGAAAACAGGGCTGGAGAGACGGCTCAGTGGTTAAGAGCACTGACTACTCTTCCAGAATTCCTGAGTTCAATTCCCAACAACCACATGGTGGCTCACAACCATCTGTAATGGGATCTGATGCCCTCTTCTGGTGTGTGTGGAGACAGCTACAGTGTACTCATGCAAATAAGTAAAGCTTTAAAAAAAAAAAATAGGAAAACAAGCCATGGTCAGCACTTGGAGGCAGAGGCAGGCAGATCTCTTGTAAACTCAAGGCTACCTTCGTCTACATAGTGAGTTCTAGGACAGCCAGGACTGCATAGTGAGACCCTGTCTCAAACAAAAAATGATAGGAAGACAAATAGCTGAGTCTTTGATAGTTGGTGGCAGGATATTTTAAAATCTTGTATTCTAAGGTTTTTACACTGGAAAAATAAGAGTGTTTAAACACTAGACAGTATTATTTTGGGGAAGCCAGAAACCTAGAAAATGAGTCTGCAAGATTTGTGTATTTCCCAGGTAGAGGAAACAGTTACTTCACGTGCTTTTTCTCTATATTTTAGTTGATTCAAAGTATAGCAAACATTATACATTCTAAAAGTGGGGTTTGCCTCTTCACAGAAATTGGTGTGGTGGAAATGTCCCTAAAAGCTCGTGTGTTTGAACACTGCATCCTGAGTTGGTGGTGCTGTTTGGCAAGGTCACAGGTCCTTGAACATTTAGGAGGTGGAGTCTTGCTGAGGAGATCTGTCACTGGGATTGGGCTGTTTTTATGGTCTGACTCTACTTCCTGTTCTTACTCTGGTCCCCATGTGTAGATGAAACGTGCTTTGACCGAGTCCACCTTCCATGCTGTGACGTTTTCTGTCCTTCTGGAACGGTAAGCCAAAATCAACCCTTTTTTTCCCCCAAGTTGATTTTGCAGAAAGTAACCAACAAATGGATTAAGAGATACCGGAAGAACCATGACTAGGAAAGCATTCCTCCAAGTGTGCCTGGGAGGGCTTTCCAGGAGAGCCGACTCGTAGACCAGTTGTATCATGAGATAAAATGGCAGTTGACAGCTTGGTGCTCAGTACGGTTTTTAGCAAGAACTTGCCCTCGAGTTTGAACCTAGGTCTTTTGAAACAGTAGTCCTTCTGTCTCTTGCAGCAGAAACCCTAGATTTGCAAACCATTTTTGTTTAGTTTGGTTTAATATGGAGATAGGGGAGAAAGCTCCTTAGAACCCAGAAATTAGAATTGTCATGCTAAGTTGAGTCAATAATAAAGATACAGGATACAATTATTTCACAAAAAGATATATTTCCATTCATAACTATTTACAGTTTCATATTCAAAGAATATCATATAACTGATACCTTCTTCCATGTTTCATGCTTTTCTTTTAAATGCCTCTATTTACATTTATCTGACAAGGAATTACTAAGATGGTCAAATGCCATGATATTAAACAACCAGCAACATAGCTATGTCTTAAGTTTGCTGATCAACATTAGCAATAGTTATCTTAATAATAAATTACCATTCATTTAAAAATCAGTAGTAATTTTAAACAATTCATAAATAAGTGTGCTCTGTGCAATTTACACATTTAATATCCTGTGGATATTAACAGCTTGAATCCTGTTAGATTTGTACGTTATTACTTTATCAGATGGTGAGCATTCCCAGTGGGACTGGAGAAGCTCCAGGTAATGCCCCAAGGTCCTCTAGCTGGTTCTCACAGCTCGGCCTGCTTTCCAAAGGGAGGTTCCAGTTTCCGGGAGAGGGCCGTTAGGATCTGGTTGAACTTGTCATATCTCTCATTCTGGTTGACTTCAGCGCCCTTGCTGCCCCATAACAATCTCATCTGGAACTCGGTCCTTAAGATCTCAGTCATTTCTTCATCTGGTTGGAAATCTAACCAAGATAAAATGGGCAAGGTCAGTCCTTTCTGCCCCAAATTCAAAGGTAAACATGAATGAAAGTTTGTTTTAAAGAACAGTTAAGATGAGCGCTCTCCTCTCTCAGGATTCTAAAAACACTGCTTAAAGGAAAACGTAGGGCATTTGACCAGCTTCAAAAAGTCCAGAGTCAGCTCACTAAGCCTGTGTCCCTGTGGTGCTGTGAGGAGCCATGGTGACTGCACCTTGTCTGCAGCTGTTTGTAACGGTGGATGTAGAATTTACCTGTCACATCATTCAGGTACAAGGGCATGATTCAGCTATCGTAGCTGAAAAGTCTGATCGATGGTAGTAAATGTATATGGTCCTAGGCTACTTCCCCCATACTTCCAGGCAGCCAGGTTTACTGTCTGAGTAGAATTCCCAACTCAGCCCATCTCTGCTTTCTGCCAAATGACTTTTTAAGAACTAACAAGGGGTGGGGTGGGCTGGAGAGGTGGCTCAGCAGTTAAGAGCACTGACTGCTCTTCCAGAGGTCCTGAGTTCAGTTCCTAGCAACTACATGGTGGCTCACAACCAACTGTAATGAGATCGGATGCCCTCTTCTGGTGTGTCTGAAGACAGCTACAGTGTACTTACATATAATCAATCAATCAATATTTGGGCTGCAGGAGCAACCAGGGCTGGAGCAAGTGGGGCCAGAGCGAGAAAAAAAAAAGTGTCTGAAGACAGCTACAGTGTACTTACATATAATAAATAAATAAACCTTAAAAAAGAAAAAAGAACTAACAAAGGGGACTATGGACAGAACTCACTTGGTAGAATGTTTGCCTAGCATGCAGGAAGCCCTGGGTTCACTCTCCAGCATAAATCAGGCATGGTGACATATACCTGTGATCCTAGTACTTGGGAGATGGGAGCAGGAGGATCAAGAAGTTCAAGGTCATCCTTGGCTATACATCTAATTTAAGATCAGCTTTGAATCTATGACCCTGTCACACAATCGGTATCACAGTTATTAAAATCAGTGAAGTTTTGGTTTTCTTTTGGAAGTCATCCTCACATGCTGCCTCTCTGAGCAAATGAGTTACTTTTCCTGAGTGGTCCATCGCACACCAGACTTATCCACTGTGTGCTGAGGTGCCTCTCTGAGCACCTTGAGAATCACCACTTAGCTTAATGCAGCACACGCCACACCCCGGGAATGAATGTATCACTCCGAAGAAGCTGCTTGCTTTTATTACAAAGTTTAAAGTTCAGTTTACACAGTACTTTCTAGTACATGTGGGACACTTGGAGCAAGAACACAATGAAGTTTAGATTAAAAATGCCTTCCCAGGTACTAATGATGACATTCTTCTTGACTCTGCCTTTTATTTATTTTGTCCCAGAGTAGAGCACAGGAGATACAGGACCCTGAGATTATCTGGAATTTCAGGACATAGTCTGGGGATGAATGGAATAGTGAGAATGACACAGACATATGAGAATTCCAGGTTGGGGAAGACAGCTCAGTCAGTATTTGTGAGCACAGAGGCCTGACTTCCATCTCCAGAACACACGTTAAAGGGCTTCACGTACACAGTTGACAACTGGGACATCAAAACAAAAAAGCTGCTAACAGAGGATTAATACCCAGAAGAACTCAAAAACCAGCCAAGACAAGTAGCCCAACTTTAAAAATGTGCTATTAAGTTCTCAAAAGAGACAAAAATAGCTAAGAAACACCTTTGAAGGTATTCACCATCCTTAGCAGTTAGGAAAATGCAAAAATAAAACTACTTTAAGATTTCATCTTACCCCATTACCCGAGTCAGAGTAGCTAAGATCAAGAAAACAACAGATGCTGGCAAGGATGTGAAGAAAGGGGAGCCCTTCTTCACTGTTGGTGGAACTGTAAACTGCAGCAGCCACTGTAAGATGAGTGTGATTAATGCTCACATGGCATATGATCCACCTATGCCACTCCTTGGCATATACCCCAAGGACCTGACACCGTACTACACAGGTACATGCTCCATCATGTTCAGTGCACTCTGCACAGAAGCTGGGAAGTGGGAATAGATGCAAGTGCCTTGGGTGGATGGATGCATAAGGAAAATGTGGGGCATACACACCATGGAATACTATTCAGCCCTGAAGAAAGTGAATTTTGTAGGAAGCTGGATAGAACTAGGAGACACTATTCTGAGATGGGTAAACCAGACCCAGAAAGACAATGCCTCCTGACAAGGGACCATGGTGGGTCGTGTGGGGAGCTTTAGAGAGAGGAACAATAGGACACAGGTGCTATGAAGGGGGATGCTGTGTCCCCTCTCCCTCCACTGCTCCCAGCTTTAAAACAAAAACAAAAACAAAACACACATACCAAGGATGACTGAAAAAAACTATAAACATATTTTGTATTTACTTATATTAGTGTGTGTGTGTGTGTGTGTGTAAAGTTGTGCCACTTAGGGTAATAATACTCCCCTCCAAGAGCCACAGTCATAGTCAATCTAACAAACTTCAATGCCAGGCAGAGGAAACCTCTCTTGGAGTCTTGGTCAAAGGGGTTCAAGAGACTCCCAGAACTTAAAGGTAAGACCCTATTGCTGGATGAATGGAGCTGGAATTGACCTAGAAGCCTCCCCTATGAGGACTAGCTCTCCTAGCATCTGTAGATGCTCTACAGGCTACCAAGTCCTGGTCAGCTTTAAAGCCTGTGAGCCACAACTATGACTATCATAGCAAGGTATTTCTCAGGGTGCCAGAGTGGCACTTATATCTTGGGGGTAATGAACAGCCATCTACTTGGATCAAAGGCACAATCATAGGAGGGAATTGGTGCCTAGTACTGTAAACCTAGTCAACTACCTGTGGCTGATGAGGTCAGGGAAGAGCCTTCTATCACCACTCTCCTACACCAGTACAATTCCCGGCTGCACTCTGAGGATCTACCCTTCCATCCGTGGATAGGTGCAGCTCTTGCCACGTAGCAGAGCAGCTGCTTTCTGCAGCAGATAATGACCACCAACGAAAGTCCCCAATGGTCAAAATGCAGAGAACAGTTTATTGTGAGCTGCCTGTCCCCCCGTTGGTACATCTACAATCCAATCTCTACACCTAAGGCTCAGGGAACATCGAGGAAGAAAGAGGGTGTGGAAAGATTAAGAGCCAGAGAACCAAGATAACATGCTATGAGGTACTGTCTTCTGCATATGATAGGAAGTTGAATCCATGAAATCTCAGAAATAGGGTCACCTAAACAAGACCTGTATAGTGGCAGCACCAGCTGACATTCCAGAGAGGATGGGGGAAGTTTAATAAGGCCCCACCCCAAGATGAAGTGCTATAGAAATTAATGGCTACTAAGAGAAAAAGAGTCCATCTCCTCCAGGGACCCAATCCTGGCTGGTCATCCCTTGACACACACATGAACAACACTAAATTGACTCGGTAGATTATATTTGCAGATATGTTTGTGATAGGGAGACAAAGGAGGTGAAGTTAAGTGTGTATGGTAGAAATGACACAAATACAGTACTCATGTACGACCAGCTCCTGGGATGAAACCACCCATGGGAGGACACATGCCCATGATGCCNGGGCCTCCCATGATGAGACCTCCCGCCCGCCCTATGATGGTGCCCACGCGGCCTGGCATGACCCGGCCAGACAGATAAGAGCAGAAGCGCTCTTGATCGTTTTGTATTTCTTGTTCTGTTTCACCAGGAGATCTTGGTGCTGAGCCTGAGTGTTTACTAGATGCATGACAAGGAAACTTCCCTTCCTAACAGAATATTTTTGGAGGGAGAAATAATACAAAAAAGTGCGGTTTTCACTTATATTGTGAAATGTGAAAATAAAATCATCAGCTCTTTTAGTTAAAAAAAAAAAAAAAAAGACATTCTCAATAACTGTTTTTTTTTTTTTTTTAAGCTGGTCTTGTTGCCTGAGAGGTGGCTCTTGGTTAATAATGTGTACTGCTATTGTAGGACCTGAGTTCAGCTGCTAGGACCTATGTTAGGTGGCTACAGCTGCCTATAGCTAGCTCATCAGTGTGATCCCTCTGGCCTCCCTGTGTGCCTTCGCTCATGTTGTATACATGCCTACATAGAAACACACACACACACACACACACACACACACACATTTTAAATTTCTGTTTCTCAAGAAAGAGTTCCTCTGTGTAGACTTGGCTGCCTTGAAACTTACTCTGTAGAGGAGACTGGCCTCAAACTCACAGAGATCCACCTGCTTCTGCCTCCCCAAATACTGGGATTAAAAGTGTATGCTATCACTTTGCAGCTTGAAAAAAATTAGTATTTTTAAAGCGAGGAATAGATTGTACCACTAATCCCCACACTGGATGGAGAGACAGAGGTAGAAGGGTCCCTGGGACTTGTTGGCCAGCCAACCTAGCCTCCATGGTAAGTTCCAGGCCAGTGAGAGATGCTGACTCAAAGGGGTGTATGGTGCCTGAAGAAAGACATCTGAAGTTGACCTCGGGCTTACACACACACACACACATGCACATACACGCACACTCACTCACATGCACACACACACTCACATGCACACACACGCACACTCACTCACATGCACATACACACACATGCACATACACGCATACTCACATGCACACTCACTCACATGCACACACTCACATGCACACATATATGCCACAGTGAAACTCATTTCTTTGTATGCTCTTGCACATTATCAAATGAGCAATGACGTGGGAAATGTGTCTACACCTTAATCCTTTCTGTTGGTCCTTTTTCTGACCAAGAGCATCCATCCCCTTTCTTCTTTCCTCCTCTCTAATCCCTGTGCAGAGGAGATTGCAGGAACAAGTCCCTACCTGCCAGGACCCTCTCAGCATTCATCCTGTAGCTCTCGGAAGCCTCAGCCATGAGCCTGGCTGTCGCCAAGTGGTTCAGCAGAATTTCACAGCTCTCGTCATTTTTTTCCCACATGTCGGTTCCTTCAAAAGTGACAGCCGGGCGTTCCATTAAGGTCACCAGTGGCATCAGCAGTGGGACTGACACATTGCTTGTTGGGACATACGTAGACTCTGAGGAATGAGGAGGAAAGTTCCAGATCATGTTTTGTCGACAGTCAATCACAGACCCACTACGTGGTCATCTGGGTTTCCTGAGGTGCTGCAGAGCTGTATGAGTAGGGCCACTGTGTGAGCCAGCAACAGCCTTGCAGGTGACAAAGGCTTAGCATGTGCCCCATTAAAGCTCCGACAAACATAACAGGAACCGCTAACCCGGGGAGAGACATAAGGAGCCCGACACTCACACTGCCCTCCTGTGCTCACCTCTGCCTTCATGCAGGATTTTGCTAAAAGGCTTCAACTGCTTTTCATAGAGGATGGCAGTTTGCGTGTAGTGGTGCCTCAGAGCGGTCCATGTTTTCTCTAACCTTGTGATCTGCAAGAAGGAACGATTGTTTCAGAAAGGCTCTTTAAAAAAAAAAAAAAAAATTCCTTTCTGCTTAAGTTTTGGAACAGGTCATAGATGAGCATGAAGCTGTCAGAGCAGCTGTGAGGGAGAGGAGGCACAGCCCCTACCCTAGTCTACACTGCCCTGGTGACCCATCCCACAATGCTTCATGTGTGTTTCTATTCATACTTAAAAAAAATAAATGCCTAAAAGTAACTATCTCATTGTAGTTATTTCATGTGTAGGTCAGAAGACAGCTAGTGATGTCACATGGTTCTCCCTACCATGTGTGACTCCAAAAAATTTCTGGTAAGGGCTCTTAATCTGTTCAGCATCTTGCTTTTAAGGTGGCCATTCTTTGTTGTTGTTGTTTGTTTTTTTGTTTTGTTTTTTTCGAGACAGGGTTTCTCTGTGTAGCCCTGGCTGTCCTGGAACTCACTTTGTAGACCAGGCTGGCCTCGAACTCAGAAATCCGCCTGCCTCTGCCTCCCGAGTGCTGGGATTAAAGGCGTGCGCCACCACGCCCGGCTGCATTGTTGTTTTTAATGAAGAAAATTATGTGTCAAGTGTGCTCTGACTTCCAGGATGTATGACTGCAGCTGTGTCCCTCTGTGGCAAGGATGGCTATTGATGAATGAGCACCTGGCAGGATTTCGGAGCTTATCTGTGTGTAGGTAACAGCCAAGATAAAGACCCAGCAGTGTTGATGCTACTGGCCGGACCTGGCTTGCAGGACTGACTCTACCACTCAAAGTTCTTCAAGCACCTGAGGGAAAGCGGGCCTGAGCTGTAGAGACAGCAGACCTCACTTCCTTCACAGTGGAGGGAGGCTCATTGTGTTTGACCAGCTTCTGAAAGCATCCAGCATCTGCCAGTGCAGACAAAGGCAGAGACCCTGCCTGAGATGATATTCTAGCCGAGGAGCTACATCACCAGTGAGAGAGCGAGACAGCTTCCTAAATGAAATACCTTGGGGAAGATGCTTTGAGACAAATCGAGTCTAGCACAGAGGTTCTCAACCTTCCTCATGCTACAATGCCCTGTAATACAGTTCCTCATATCATAGTGACCCCCAACTACAAAATTTTACTTCATAACTATAACTTTGCTATTGTTACAGATTGTAATGTACATATCTGATATGTAGGATGTCTGACATGTGACCCCTTTGATGCCCAAAGAAGTCGTGACCCACGGATTGAGGACCGCTGGTCTAGAGAATCTCTGATACAAGTTTCTTAAATGCCTTGGTTTCCCCAGACATTACCCCAACTAGTCACATCCCTGGTGACCCAAGTGGATGCAGCCTCTGTCATAACACAAACTCCAGCATGGTGTCTTGCCCTAACTGGTTCTTCAGGAATACTGCTTGTTAGCAGTGAGGCTAACTCTTGTTATTTTGCATCAAAGATGAGATATTGAACTATCATCAATTACCAGTGGTTTTAGAAACAGAATCAAAACGCTGAGGACCGTGCTCGCTCACGGCTGCTTGTCCCCTGCGTGGCTTTCACTAACATTTAGTTTATCTTTAGAGGTTGGCCAGAGCAGTCAGACATACAGAACTCTTTGATGAATGTTGAATGCACGCTCATGTGGGAGGCTGCACAAAGCCAGCATCTCACCTGAGGCATCTCCAGGGCTTTCATGATGGCTGAGAAAGCATAGAGGTCTCCCATGGCATCCTTCAGTTCCACCGCCACCTGGATGATCTTATTGAGGGTACCCGCTCGGTTCTCCAGTGTGCCTGTGCAGCCCAGAATGTCCACAGCGATGCCAATGGCCATGGTGGTGTGCCTAAGTAGAAGACTGAGGGTCAGGCTCGGATCGGCAAGATGAGGAGAAAATGGCCTTAATCATCCAGGGGGGCTATTTGTGTGCCACTGGCTGGGAGCCAGTTTGGAAAGCTGATCTCGATAAAGTCTCTCCAACACCAGATAAAGAATGCACCATGAACAGAACCAGGGTCAACCATGGACATGGGAGCATGAGGTGGACCACCAGGGCAGGAGGAGCTCAGAGGTGCACTTCTCTCTCTTACATGAGGGGCCTGAGGAGATACCAGGTCCCCCAACATACAGGGGATGCTCCCTCTGAGGAAGACTGGAGCTCCACTTAGTGGGAATGGGAAAGGAGAGAGAGGGGTGAGTGGAAGACAGAGACAGAGGGAGGAAGGGGAGGGAGAATATGAACTTGATTCAAGATGTCACGGGTATCAGAACAAGAGGAGGAAAGAGGAGGCAAGAAGAGTGTTCTGCACCCCCAACACAGGCACCACTGAGAGATTGGAGAGGTATAAACAAAGACTGAAAGACAGGCAGGAATTCACTGTAAGGTCAGACCCTAATAAAACAGAGGACCCCCAATTCTCCCTTTTTCTCACCCTAAATTACAAGGGTCACACTCAAGAGCCTTAGGACAGGAAACACGTGACTTTTCTGTACAATGGGACTCTATGTGCAGGGTCTGTCATGGCAGGAAGCTCAGACAGTGACCTGTTCCTTCCCCTCTATAATCTGAGCCCAGGAATTTACTGCACTGGGCCAAAATTGTCATAGTCTTCCAGGCTACTATGCAAGAGCGGGAAGTAAAATTGTAGCTATGATTCCTAAGATCCCCCTCGCCTTTGAAACCCCAGGATCATACTCTCCTGAAAGCTCAGAGCTGGGGCTGTTGTTCCCGGCTGTGTTCTCACCCTTATTGAGCAGAGGTGGTAGTGACCCAGAGACCTTCCCAGGTCTCCTAATGTCTGTTCACTGAGTTACGAGCTCTGGGGTCTTTAAGTGTCGTGAGTGAGTGAGTGTGTGTGTGTGTGTGTGTGTGTGTGTGTAGAGTACTCACTTGCAAAGCAGGGACACACTGTGGGCACATAAATAACTTACCACTCTATCTTTATTTGTAAGTCCCAACCCCCCACCTCCCTCTCTTTCTTTCTCTCATCTCCCCCTCCCCAAGGCACTGGGAACTGAACCCAGGGCCTTGTACATCCAAGGCAAGCCCTCTACATCTGACTTATGTCCCTAGCTCATCTTGATCTTTAACTTTGAGTCAAGGTCTCATTAATTTGCCTCCTCAGTTACTGAATTTGTGGTCCTCCTGCCTCAGTCCCCTACATAAGCTATAACTGACAGGCTTGTCTCCATCAGACCTGGCCACCTTGACCCACTTTGTCTGTCTGTCCTATCTCCTTCCCTTTCTCCCAACTATGTCCCATTCCTGATTTCTTGTCTTTCTAACCAATGAATCCAACCAGATTTCCAGATAAACTTCAAGTATTTGTTCTCTCTCTTAGTAAAAGTATTAACAATGTTAATTCAGTCTCACACTCCTGGTGTTTCAACTAACCAGGAACCGATTCCCCCTGCTTTGTTCTTGTGGTGTGCCATCAGTGACTAACTGGCTGATGACAATCACTTGCTCAGCATTTGCTGGGGACTTCCTGGTGTTCTGTGGGAATGACTCTGCCTGTGGCTTACATGTCAGTGGCCAGCAGCTAGCCGGACCCACCTCTTATCAGATGAATGCTTCCAGCTTAGCCTGCCTTGGAATGAGGTAGTAAATTAGACGTCAAGGGTAGTCTGTGTTTGATCCCAGAACAAGGAAATGAAGTCTCTGTGCAATTCTGGGCACCTAAGACCTTGGCCTTTCTTTAGTTAACACGCTGTAACTGCTCAACTATCCCCCAGGCTCTGTGAGTAGATCCCACAGTCAGAGATAGATAGAAACGATTGAGGGTGCAGGGGTCTAGGCAAGCAGCAAAACGGGAGGGACTGTGACAGAGCTGGAGACAGAAGACAAGCAAGAGAGAGGCCCCGCTCTGCTGGCCATGGCTTAGGCCCAGAGCTCAGGCCCCAGCGCACCTCTCCGTGCCAGGAAAAAAAGGTGTCTGGAGATTCCAGATTGCACTGCATCTACTCGGAATGAGGAAGTAAGAGTGACCACTCCACCCACAACCACAAGGGAGGAGCAGAACGGTGCTGGGCATGAGGAGGAGGCTGAGTGAGAAGTGTTGTCAGGAAGGGCAGGTGGCTTCAAGTTGGACATGAAATTCCCCAAAGCTTGTCTGAACAAAGTTGGGAGGGTCATTTTCTAACACATCTGTCCTCCTCCTAGCCACCCCCCAGCCTCCGCCTCACTCCCTCAAAGCCATTTGTGCTGTTTTTATTTGTTGTGACCATGCCTCCATATGTAGCCTAGGCTGGACTCCCTGTATATATGACCTATATACTCCCTGTATATATGATGCTATACTCTCTGTATATATGACCTATACTCCCTGTATATATGACCTATACTCCCTGTATATATGTCCTATACTCCCTGTATATATGTCCTATACTCACTGTATATGACCTATACTCCTTGTATATATGACCTATACTCCCTGTATACTCCCTGTATATATGACCTATACTCCCTGTATATGACCTATACTCCCTGTATATATGACCTATACTCCCTGTATATATGACCTATACTCCCTGTATATATGACCTATACTCCCTGTATATGTGACCTATACTCCCTGTATATGACCTATACTCCCTGTATATGACAGACTGGCCTGGAAATGGTGATCCTGTGCGTTACCAGTGCTGGAGTTACAGACATGCCACCCCACACTCAGATTTGTAAAGTTGTGTGGAATGCAGCCTTTATTCTCAGAGGCCAACAGCTGCTTGCGCAAGTGGATATTAACACTTAAATTTAAATTTTTTCATCTCTCAGTTCCCTCTGCCACCCACGTACAGTAGCCACAACAGTCAGTGGTTTGAGCATGTTCCTGCACCATAGAAAACTCAACTGCCCTAGACTGTACCCAAGAATATCATGGTGACCGGGAGATAATTTGCATGAGAGGGAGAGGGAGAGGGAAAAGGAGAGGGAGAGAGGGAGGGAGGGAGAGAGGTAGAGAAGAAGGGAGAGAGGTAGAGAGGAAGGGAGAGAGGGAGAGAGGAAGGGAGAGAGAGAGGGAGGGAGAGAGGAAGGGAGGGAGATGGAAAGAATGGCCAGTTTTTGTTTTAATATGAAAATCAAATCTTATGCTTCTTGTGTTAAAAGTGTGTCTCATCTCTAAGCATTCATGTTCAAGGGCATGCTTTGGCTTTGTTTCATGGTTTATTTATTGTTTGCAAAAAGGCTTTATTATATATCCTGGGCTGGACTTAATCATCCTGCCCCAGCCCCCACGTCCTGTGGTTACAGCTACCTGTGTGTTTTAATGAACACCTAGTGTGGTGGTGAGTGCCATCAACTTGAGAGAATCTAGAATCAGCTGGTAGATGGGCCCCTGGGGACTTTATTAGCTGAGGTAGGAAAAGCGGCAGCGCTCCCCAGCTGGGACCCTGCTAAGGGCACAGAGCAAAAGCTTGCATTCCTGACTGAAGACACAGTGTGACCACCACATCTTTCAAGTTCCTGCTGTCTTGGCTTCCCCACCTTGAGGGACTGTGAACCGAAATAAACCCTTTCTTGGGATGCTTTTGCCAGGGTGATTTAGTACAGTGACAACGAAAGAAACTTAGTACTCAGGGGTTGCAGCGTATCTAGGAAACGGTAGCAGGGTTTCAGAGCCCGGGGAACTCCAGTCCTGCGGTCCATCCCTTAAAGAGGTCAGAATCCATCTCCTCAGTCTTTCCCAATCCTAATTCATCAGGAGGTCTTAAGCTCAGTGAGATGCTCCCGAGGGGAGGAAGGCGGCAGGAAGGTGCAGCGTTCTGGGTGCAGCCATGCCACGGCTTCAAACAAGGCCACTGTCCAGCCACTGTTCGGGAATGGGGCAAGGGAGGTGTGATGTCCCAGACACAGCTCAGGCTTGAGGAGAGTCATGTGCACCCCGGGATGATGTGACTCCAGGACAGTCTGATGCTGCTCCTCTCCCTCCCCCCCCCCCAACCTCCATCCTGCTGCACGGATACCTGCGAGGCGCCGTCACTGTGGGAAACACAGAGGCAGCATGCTCACCTCTCCATGATGTCCAGGCGCAGCTGGCGTCCATGAGGCAAGGTAATGAGCTCCAGTCCCGAGCTCACACCCATGCTCCTCTTCATGTCTTCAGAGACTTCTAGTATCCTAGCAACCTGTCAGGAGCCAAGGAGAAAGTCGCTGGATCAGAAAGTGTGTTGGCCCCGTGTTAATTTAGCACGAGGAAAGAAAGAAATACAGTACCTGGGAACCCTGTCTCTGTGGATGGAATGTGCCTGAACTTCTTTGAGTGACAGCATGCGAAAATGTTTCTTATATATGATATTTGAAGAATTTTAATATACTTCATAAACTATAAAACTGAGTGAGGGGCTGGGGAAAATGGTTTGGTCTATGCATTGCTGGCTGTGTAAGCATGAGAAGCGGAATTTGATTCCTAATGCCCATGTAAAAAGGCAGGCATGGTAGTGTGGGCTCCTAACCATCAGCGCTGAGGAGCAGAGATAGGTGGATCCCTGGGGCTCTCCAGCCAGCTTAGTGACAAGCCCCAGGTCCTCAAGACACCTGAGGGGTTGTCCTCTTGCCTCCACACACAGACAAGTTCTATGTACCCTCCTATGTGTGCTATCTCACACATGAACAAGAATACATACACACACACACACACACACACACACACACTTAGTGGGCAAAGGACTGATGGAACTCTTAAACGGTCTGTACAGCCTAAAGATTTGGTATGCATTCAAGCCCAGCCAGGGAGCTTATCATTTATTCGGCTCTGGCCGGACACAGGCTGGGTCCTAGCAAGATGTTTTGCTGCCAACAAGAAGGCTGTGTGTGCGTGTGTGTGGAGCCCACCAGGCTCTTCAGTGGAAAAGCCGAGTGTCGTCCAAGCTCCCCTCTGCTCTGGGCCTTACCATTCATGAACTCACTTAACAGCCACGGCTGGCTGCTATTGCCCTTAATTACGCCTCTCCTGGGTGCAGTAAGTGTACCTTATGGCTGGAAGCCATTAAAAACATATGTGGTGATTGGAAACCACTCCCACGGCTTCTCCACAGAGGTTTCCCTGAAAGAAAATCTTTCTTTGTCCAAGCCAGCTCTCATCGCAACCCAATGCTTTGCTTTTCTCTTCATTGATTAAATTCGTTCTTTCGGTTTCTTACAGTGTGAATTTTTTTTTTCTTTTTTTACCATCTCATTTCTAACATGCATAACCACATTTGAATGGAATCCACTGTCAGGCCTGAACCGTTTCTTAGGTTACAACGGAGTCAGCTGTATCTCTAAACTGAGGCCATGCTAGCTCACTAACATACTAGAGTGTGACCCTGGGATTCAGGGGTCTAACCAAGTCTGAACATGTGGCAGGCAGCAGATGGGCTCTGTGCTTCCTGTGGTGGGCTGTTTTCTACCATAACCACGCTAGGCAGTGCAGAGATCATCATAATGTGTCACAAAAAAAAAAAAAAAAGGTCGGAAAAAAAAAAAAAAGGTCGGGAAGTTCAGCAGCTATTAAAAGTGACCTGAAACTTCCATAGCTGAGCAAGGCAACCCCTGTCAGCCCTGGGGGATGAGCTGAGGACCTTACTGTCCAGTGGTGGCGCCCAGGACAGGACATGGGATTCATTCTATGCTCACCACTGCCGGTACGACTCACCTTTCTCAAGGACTCTGCTAAGGATTCAAATGACTGTTTGAGAGTACAAGTTGTGAGTCATTAGCCACGTGGAGGGGGCGATTCTGGCCAGATGTTAGGAAAGAGAGGTCCATACATCTCACATGTTTAGCCCATCATCCTGCCAGAGATTCTAAGCCCTGTTCCTCTTTGACACACTCTGCAGTCCACACCGTCTACATAGTAAGCCTCAAAGGCTCGCCACTGACACACTTTTCTTCTGGAAGCACTAGTGGGCATTCTGAGAGCAAGAAGCCTCTGGTCGGGCTGGTGAGTTGGCTCAGTGGGTAAGAGCACCCGACTGCTCTTCCGAAGTTCCAGAGTTCAAATGCCAGCAACCACATGGTGGCTCACAACCATCCGTAACAAGATCTGACGCCCTCTTCTGGAGTGTCTGAAGACAGCTACAGTGTACTTAAATATAATAAATAAATAAATCTTTAAAAAAAAAAAAAAAAAAAAAAGAAGCCTCTGGTCAGAATTAAGTGTCAATCACCCATCATCAGGTCCCTTTCCTGAGCTATACATATGTCCCAGGGCTGAGCTGGAAGACTGGGATGGTGAGCCTGTACTGGGGTCAAGGCTAAGTCCTCTGGGGATTATAGGAAGAGGATATGCTCACTGTGGCAGAACAGGGTGGCAGGAATGCCCTAAGGCAGGCAAGACACTCTTAAGTCCCACTTGCCACCACTCTTTGGGCCCATTCTTCTATGTTCAAGACCCCTGTGGTGTCCTGAGGACCCCTGATAGGGACCTGGCCTGGCCCTCCTCTCAGCTACCTAGAGACCTAAAATGCAATCACACAGCCATGTGTTCTGGCTCTGCTGTCCCCATCACAGAGGACTCAGACCTGAGCCCACAGGCACATGGGTTTGTTTCCCTAGATTGATAGTAAAGTGCTATAACAGCAAGATCCAGTATTAGCCCAGATGCAGAAACTTGCAAACACTGAGGACAATACTCAGGTCCTTCCCAGCCCACCCTAACCCCCTCTTCTTTGATCCAGAAATGAACCCCATTTAGACAAACCAAGCCTGCACATTCTGCAATCACCTTGCCAACTGCTCAGCCTTCCAAAGTCACCTTGGGTTGGCCATGATCTCTAGCTTCAAGCCCTTACTCAAGCCTAGGGAGTCCAGCCACTCCTGCCAGAGCGTTTCCTGGCCATGCTGTGGACCAAGTTCCTGCATCACATCCCCTCTCATCCCATTCCAAGTCCGTCCAGGATAGAGACGCCAGTGAGCTGGGCACCCAGCCGGTGCTCAATCAAGGCTGAACATGTAACACTGATCAACACTTAGTGCTTTACTCTGGGCCAGGCAAAGTGCTAGGGCTTCAAATATATTATCTCAGTCTTTACTGACCACCTGGGTAGATAGTATTCCATTCCACAAATGGAGAGAGAACGAGGGCCATAGAGCTGCTAGTGGACACTGGTGGGATTTGGACTCATCCCTAAAGGCCAAGTGGGAGACTTTACTTCCCCATTCAAAGACAGTAAGTAGGTGGCAGAGTGGCTGTGCTCTGCCAGGGTGAGTGAGGCACAAGCAGTGCCCACCTGCAGGTGTCAGGGGCCCTGAGCTGGGGTGCTGGACACTGATGGGCTGCAGCTTCCGGTGTGCTCAGAACCACCCACTGTCCTGATGCCCTTAATAAGCAGCTGTTCCTGAACCATGTGCTGGGATGGGAATGGGCACAGGGCCTCATGCCGCTCTATGCCTGCTTCTGCTTCCTGCTTGTGGGAACTCCATGTCATTGATTTACAGTGGGAAAGAGTTTTCCTGTTGGAGACACTGGAGCAGCCTGGTAGCAGTTCTGGGAGAAGATCAAGGCACGGATGGTGGAGGGAAGAATGAGGACAGCTGAACAGAACCTTGCCCATGAGGCTGGGGTGCACAGAGCCTAGGCTGCGTTCTCCCTGCTTGCTGGGGACTCCCAAGCAACCCATCTTTCAATGAAACCTGAAGACAGATCTGGGAGAGGCCCAGGCGGAGGACAGAATGCTCAGGGCAGGAAAAGGAGGAGGGCTGCATACTTGTCAAGTGACATCAGACTCTGGCTCTCCTCTGAGGGATGTCAATGGCAGTGGGAAGCTTCCAGACCTGTAAGGAGTGGGCAGGCATCTCCCCTTTCTCTCCTAGACACTCAAGCCCTCATAGACAGCCAAGGGCCCACTGCCCCCCAGGAAAGGAGCTGTTCTGTAATTGCAGACCCGTGTGTATCAGGAGTTCCCTCCTGGGGCTTGTGGGTGGGCGGGCTCACACTAGGTGGGAATCTCACTCACCTCTGGCCTACTGGCATGGTGCTGAATGCTTAGACCCAGGGCCCAGCCTGACTGGCTTGCTGGGACAGGACATGGCAAATTCTCTGCCTACCTGTGTGTTCTGCACAAGGCTGCCCAGCCACCAGAGTTAACAAGTCCTGTTCTTTCCCTTGGAGCCTGCTTAGCAGGGACACGCCCTCCCCTTCCTCTACAAGCAGGGTTGACGCCCTCAGCCACAGGCACTGACTTACACTGGTCATCTAGTTAGCCTTCTAGCCCCGAATTCAGGAAAAGACCTCTTCTACCCAGGTTATTCAGTGACCCCCCCCCAGTTCATTCTGGGAGTCCTTTTTCAGCCCCCAAACTCCCTGGGGTGTGGCTAGGAGATTAGATTTACAGCCAAGATTCCTGACACAGGAAGGAAAATCCAGCTTTTGGATAAATCTAACCTTTAAAACTCATGGTCTTCTCTGAGCTGAATGAAACAGGGCTTCAGATTTCACTGAGGTCTTAAATGGCACTCAAATGTATCAACTGCTATATACCAAGAAGGTGGGCTGAGCCCAAGATGCCTGTTGTCTAAGGGATACCAAGAGGTTATAGACACAGATCACCTGCTCCTGAAGCAAATGCCCCTATTAAAAATGAGGATGGGGCTGGAGAGATGGCTCAGTCAGTGGTTAAGAGCACTGACTGCTCTTTCAAAGGTCCTGAGTTCAAATCCCAGCAACCACATGGTAGCTCACAACCATCCATAATGAGATCTGATGCCCTCTTCTGGTGCATCTGAAGACAGTTACAGTGTACTTACATATAATAAGAAATAAATCTTAAAAAAAAAAAAAAAAAAATGAGGATGGGGGCCGGGCGTGGTGGCGCACGCCTTTAATCCCAGCAATTGGGAGGCAGAGGCAGGCGGATTTCTGAGTTTCAGGCCAGCCTGGTCAACAAAGTGAGTTCCAGGACAGCCAGGGCTATACAGAGAAACCCTGTCGCGAAAAAACAAAAACAAAAACAAAGATAATAAAAATGCACATAGATATGGAATGCGGGTCAGGCTTGGAATTGTTTCTGCGTATAATAAACAGTGTTACTTACAAATGCTAATAAGCCTGACATTATACACATCAAGCACTGTCACCAGTGATCATTAGGAAGTTGGAGTTTCTAAAATTAGCTTTTAATCTTTTATTTTATTTTATGTGTGTTTTGCCTGCATGTATGCCTATGAAACACATGTGTGGGTGGTGCCAAAGACACCAGAAAGGGGTGTCAGGTACCCCGGACCTGGAGTTATAGATGGTTGAAAGCTGCCATGTAGGTACTGAGAATCAACCTGGGGTCCTGTGGAAGAGCAGCCAGTGCTCTTGGCCACTGAGCCATTCCTCTAGCCTGAGTTTTGAGATATTTTAAATCACATTTTGTGTGTATGTGTGTTCACATGTATATATGCCACCATGTGTGTACGGGTCAGAGGACAACTTACAGAGATAAGCTGGTCCTCTTTCAGCTGTATGGGTTCAGGGGGATGGGTTCAGGTTGTGGCTTGTCAGCCAGCTGTATATATATACCTGATGAGCTATCTCGCTGACCCCAGAAACTGGATTTTGTAGGATTTTATCTTTTCTTCTAATCCTCATCTTACAATTTTTTTAACTTGAACAATTTTTGTAAAAAAATAAAAAATAAAAATCAAGTTGAAGATAATTATCATGAAGATCATATCGGAAATTAAATAAATATACCACGTGTGTAAGTATAATGCATAATAGAATAAAATAGCAAGGGCCCTGCCACTCCAGCAACCAGGCTCTCTGTGGCTCTCCGTTGCCCCAGCTGTTCCAGTTCTGACAGGGCTGAGGGGAGTTCTTAACTAGGGAGCTAGGAGGAGGAGGAGTCACAGAGGCACTTGTCTTTAGGTTAGGTTCAGGGGCAGGTCTGCCCTCCCTCTGTCCAAGGTGACGTTTACCAGTTTCCTGCTGGGCAAAGGTTGCCCTGACGGTGGTTCCCACCCTGCAAATAAATCCCCACACCTGCGTTACTGTCTGGCTTTTCCCCCTATGATGAAGCATCAACCCGGCAAGGCGGGGTACAGCCAGGGAGACCTCCTTAAAAGTATTGGTAGCGGACAGCCACAGAACACTAACCTTGCAGTCCACGCTCAGCATGTGCTGCGCAATGACCCTGGCGTCATGGTTGGTGAACAGTTCTTTCACGTGCTTCAGCATGGCCGTTTCCAGGGGCTTGTTTTCTGGAGGAAGAAGCTTGGACTCAAAGTCATTGGGTCTGAATGACGACACGGTCTCCATGAGAGGGGGCACAAACTTGGTCTTGTCCTCCTGACCCTCATGCGTCTGCGCTGCCAGTGGATCCCAAAGTCTCGCTTGGTCATCCCTGTCAAGGATCGTGTAGTTGATGCCAGAGTTCCGGGGCCCCGATGGCCCATTCTGTTTGGCTGTCAGCAGCATCTCCTGGCTGTTGTGAGCGTGTGTAGGAAGCTGGGCTCCCCTGTCACAGCCCACAGCAAAAGCAGGGTTCAGTTCACAGTAGTTGGCCTCTGAGTTGAGCCAGGGAGATGGAGACGGGGGAGCCTTGAGGAAGGGCACCTTGCAGGGTTTTGGGGGTGGCTTGGGGCACAGCTGGCTGTCTGATCCCCGAAGCGCCTCCCCTGTCCTAGCATCTGAAGAGAACCTTCGTACCAGTGCCGGACTCAGAGTGGGCTCGCTGCCAGTCCTGAACACAGGAGAGTTGGGGCAAGGGCTTGTGTCCATACTCGGAGACTGGGGGGGCAGCTTGCAACCTGTGGAGGAGAAAAGAAGGTCAGAGAAAGCTCAGTGGTCTGGAGGGCAGAAAACAAAATGGGAGGGACCGCTCCCAGCTCTCACCCTCTGCCCTTGGGTTCTCCTCTTTGCCACAAAAGAAAACACTGTGACTTTCTCACAGCAGGTCTGGTTTGTGGCAGTTAAAAACACTGTGAAGGCGTCCCTGGCTCCACCTCACTCTAGAGGTGACTCTAAAACCCAGGGGCTGGGTTCTAACACCATTTTATGGTCATAGCAGGTTGGGACAGTCAGAACAGGGAAACATGTCTTGGGCAATGAACAGCACAATCCCGTCAGAGGAAATAGAAACCTTCAGCCACATAGCATTAAGGGCTCTGAGTCACAAAGTCAGGGTGGATCTCAGGCAGCACTAAAGGGAGAGCAAGAGATGCAAAGAAGATAGACAGACACACGGAGATAAGCCAAACAAACATTTTACGAAGGAGCACTGGGAAAAGTCACTTTGTGGCCCCGTGGAAGGTTACTTATTAAAAGAAATGAAAAACCTCCCACTGGCACTAAATGCTTACGGAGTTCCAAGTTCCACGCCCTACCACTCTTCTGGCCATGAGCAGAACACAGAGAAACAGCAAGGTGTTTGTAGACAGCCACTCCATTAGCAGCCCCCAGACTTACTGAGCCACTGATGGGGCAGGGGGCCGCTAAGGAGTGAGTTCTGCTATCATGATGATCACCACGTATCAACACGGTTTGCAATGTCAAAATCCTGGGAACAAAGGCTAGGTGACCTTCTTACTCAATACCTTAATTCCTGTTTCCCCAGCTGCAAAATGAGGATAACTGTGCCCACTTTAAAGGCTGGTTATGAGACTTAAATGTTTGGATGCATAAAGCATTAAGCTTAGCGTGCCACAACCACAGTTCTGCCAACTTCCCCTCCAGGCTGAGGGTGTGGAATCTTCACACCCCGTGGCTTTGTTTGGGCAGAAAACGTTTGAGAACCCCCAGGGTCACACCACCACCTTCTTGCCTGACACTCCCCAACACCTACCTATGGGCAGGTGACTCTCCGACTGGTGAGCTTTGAGGGTTAAGGCCTTCCTGTCCTGCACGTGATCCAGGCAGGCGGGCTGGCTGCCACTCTTCTCTTTATTCCTGAAGTCAGAGAGACCAGGCAGAAACGTGTCATTCAGTAGTAAAACCCTCCTTCAGGCAACGTCACTCACGGAAAGTTAAGAAAAGAAAACTCCTGGAATGAATGCAGCGCCTACCCTAACAGTAAAGGAAAGGCCGAAGAGGAGGAGCAACTGAACTGACGGGGTGTGCCGGGTCCCCAGGGCCAGTGCAGCTGAGCCCTAGGCTGCTTCCTCAGCCCTTCCATCCTGTTGAAAAGACGGAGCTGAATGGGTCACCATTCTCTGGGGAGTAGTGGGAAGGCATCTGATGAACTGGAATGTGTGTACTTCTTCAAAAAAAAAAAAATTGCTTTAAATGATTCTCACTCCCTGGGGGAATGGCTTATTTAACCAACACGACTTTTCCACAATGGATCAATGTCAGCTGGGAGGAAGCTGGAGGTCATTCTATTTCTATGTACAGATTAGCTCTGCACAGGCCAGGGGCGGCTGTCATGCCTGTCTTCCTGGCTGGGCTTGGGGCACCCACAGGTGACCTCTAACTGCTGAGTTAGAAGCAAAACTGGCCAGTACGGTCAACTGGGAAGCACAGCGCACAACCAGCCAGGGGAAAGGTAGAGGGTGACTTGAGGCACTTTCTCCAACACCCCCTCTGTCCGTTCTGATTAACTGGGGATCATTCTTAACTACAGCCGGTGGTAGACTGTATTCTGTTGACAGAGGAAGAGATACTACACTCTACCAGCCAGGCTGCAATAAACAGGTCCTCTGGAAGCATAAACTGGAAGATATTCCCTACATTTGGAAACAAACAAAACTTCCAGTAACCACTCAAAGATAAGTAGCAAATTACTAAAGGAAATGACTTTGGAGAAACGATGTTTGAGGTGTGTCTGCTGTGATCAACAATCAACCGATCAGATTATTCCAGGGGCCCAGAGCAGCTCGATAGGTGGGAAGCAGTGTACCTGAGAACACACACCTTTGCCCAGGGCTCCAGACTGCCAGCCAGGCAGCAGGTGGCAGTGGGCCAAAGCTAACGTGGGGAAGTCACTGAAGGGCAGCAGGGTAGGGTGACTAGCCCATTAAGGCCACACTGGCCATGGTGAGGTCACCCTTCCCCCACCTGAAGTGTGTTGGCGGCTTCCTGTGAGAGGCTGTCCCAGAGCCTCTACATTCCACAGGCCAATCAGAAGAGCATCTCCCAGGCCCTTCCTCGCCTCCCTGTCTGCCCCTAAGTCTGACTTTTGCCTCCTCAGCAGAGAAAAACAGCTCCCAGGAATGCCAGTGCTTGCTGTGAGAGTAAACACGTGCCACGTCCTGCACCCTCACTCACAGTGTCTCTGCTTCCAGACCAAGAAAGGGAGCCCCAGAGAGGTTGAAGGTGTCTGCCCAGGGTTGCACAGCTAGCCACATGGGAACCAGCGTGGAGCCACAGGTTCTGAGTCAGTTGCTGACTAATACATACCAGGCAACAGCTACAGTTTATGTTACTTACATAGTTCTGTATTTCATAAGGCGTTTTCAGTAAAGAAATTATAGTTTATATTTTCTCTTGGCCCAGAGAGGAAAGCAGAGCGGCGAATGGACACGTTTACTTATATGTGGGAGCTCAGATGCCAGGAGACGGGGGCAGGGCTGCTGCGCAATATAGGGGCCCAGTCTACACCTCAGCTTTCCTCCCCTGGCTCCAGCAATTGGCTCTGAAAAGACTTCTCATCTCTGGAAGCTAAGTCCTATGCAAATACAGAGCTCGTCTCTCAGCCCTTGCCTGCCTATTCTCTGAACCCTTCTTCTCTTTAACCCAAGGGGCACGGGAGTTCAGTTTCCTCCCTCAGCGCTTCCAGTCCTTCAAACCCCATCTGTTCCCTCCAAGCCAATCCTTTTCCACACAGCCAGTCCCTAGCCTCAGCACTGACCCCTGCTGGACGCTGACACACAGCATGCCCACAGTCCCTGCCCTTCCCATAGTATACCGCCTAGGTGGGCATTTTCCTCTAACCCTGAAGACCTCAGAAGACGACCCCACCTCCCCCTTCCAGCCTGGGCCCTTGCTGAAGACTATGCTGGCTTCCCTGATTCCCACTCTCTCCCCACTCTGTGCCTAATGCTACCCAGTTCTGCTTCAGGATCTGCTGTTCACTGTGCCAAACTTTTGTAGCCAGGCACAAAGCCTCCACCATCAGCAGGGGTGGGGTGGGGGTTCATCCTCTAACCCCATCCCTCTCTTACACAGACTCTCTACTCTAGCCTGGTCAATCAACCCTCCAGGCTCCTCTGGCCCTTGAACATCTCATATTAAGTCCCTGGAACCCCCTCTTCTTTGCTGTGTCTCCCAAATATCCCCTGCTCAGACCCTGTTGTTATTTTTGTTGTTGTTTTATTAGAGATGGGGATCTCATTTTGTAGTCAAGGATGGCCTTGAACTTGGGGCACTCACCCCATTTCTGCCTCAAAGCACTGAGATTACCCAACACATCCCGCATCCAGCTCTACCACTTGCTTTTGATGCCCTTTAAGTGGGAATTAATCATGCACACACTGACCACTGTCCACTGACGGTGAGTGTTCTAATATCCTCTCCTCCCCTTAGCCTAAGCGAGTCCCCAGCACCCCACAGACCTACCTGAGGAGGTTTCCTCGGGGCAGGCTGTGGTCCCGAGCCTGGACGCTGCTGCCTGTGGTGAGGCTCAGCCTCTTCGCCACATCTGGCCTTCCCTCAGCCAGGCTGCCCTCCCGGCCTCGGCCTGGGGAGGTGCCATAACGCTCCTCCAGACACCAGAGGGGCACTGTCCGATTGATGGGCTGGAAGATGATGGCACCACTCTGTTGGGAGATGGGTCGCCGGTTGCCCACGTAACAGCGGACCAGCCCCGGGATGGAGTCAAAGCTCTCCATCTCGAATTGGTACTGCACACGGCTGTAGGCCTCGCTGAGCCGCAGGACAGTCCGGATGATCTTAAAGTGCTGAGCGAGGTTCTTCCACTGACAGGTCAGGACAAAGTTTCCAGGGCTCGACAGGGAGTCGCGAACCAGGAAGTCCCCATCCCGCTGCACAAGGTTTTCAGACACCTGTAGTCAAAATGGTGAATGAGGAGCAGGAAAGCCAAACATATTCTCTCAAGAACTTACAGAAGGCAGAGCTGCTATGTCTGCTCCGTGCGCGCATGCGTGCGTGCACATGCGTGCAGAGACCAACAGCGTCTTGTCCTTAGGCACGATCAGTCTCCCACAACCCAGGATCTGACTCTCTCTGACTCTCCAGTGCATGTGTTACTACGCCTGGCTCCCCTGCTTTTAGTTTTCTGTTTTGTTTTTAATGTGGGTTCTGGGGATCGAACCCAGATCCTTGTGGTTGCAAGATGACGATTTTACCAACCGAACCATCTCCCTAGCACTCCCTTTTTTCGTCACGTCTTTAGTTTGTTTGTTCAATGTCACACTCAAGGACTGTATCCTAGCTGGGTATGGCTTATGCACAGCGGTGATCAACGTGCTCAGGAAACTAAGACAGGAGGACTGTGAGTTTGAGGCCAGCCTGGACTACATAATTCATTTGAGGTCATCCCCCTCTCAAATGGAAAATAAAACACCCAAACTATTTATGGACCATCCTCTACATGTCCAGCGCTACTGCAGATCCAGGAGACACAGCAATGACTAAGTGTGCTTCCTCTGGGGCTTTGTGGTGTGTGTGTGTGTGTGTGTGTGTGTGTGTGTGTGTGTGTGTGTGTGTGTGGTGTAGCACTCTCGGGACAGGCGGCTGCAAGTATGGTGAGTCAGAATATTGTGAAGCTAAGGGAAGAAAAAACTTTGGAAGGGAGATGGGCTACTTGGAAGGGTTATTATTCAAATGAGGGTGTCCAGGAAGATGTCCCAAGAAGAGGACATTTACACAGACTTGAAGAATGTAAAACAGCGGTTTGAAATGAGGTTGTGTGCTCATTGGGTCTGATTTTCTTTCTAGTCAGCAAAGGGAGGAGGAAGAGGCTATCAGGGTCTGGGTCCCCTAAACATCCTCCCAAGATTCCCATTTACAGAGCAGGATGAACCCAGGGATGATGCAGTGGATTGTGGACAAGCTAGGAGGCTAGGGAAAAAAAAAAATACAAAGTTATTGTAAAGATAATTCGTTTGCATATGAGAAGTAGGCCAAGCACAAGTACAATGCCTGTAACACAGTGGACAGCCCCACGGGTAGCCACTATGATGCTGATGCTGATGCTGATGCTGATGTTGACAGCGACCCAGCCCATCATGCTGGAGCCTGAACACCTAGCTTTGCATTCTGCCCCAGCTGTGTGACTAGACAAATTACATAAGTGCCTTGTGGTTCAGTTACATCGTCTATAAGATGCAGATAATGCTGTTGCTTATAGAGTGGCTGAAACCTTCAAAGGGATAGAGTGCTGGCACCCTGCTACCATTGCCATAGGGTTCCAGTTAGCGTCCAGAATGATATACTCCTGAGAGCTCACCCTCCTGGTGCGCTAACAAGGACAACAGTGATGACAATTTTCCCTAGGATATTCTAACATCCAAGTGACGCTATACTTCTGCTAGCTCAGAATAGTGTGCTGCCATGGTTACTTTAAAACTGCCTCTTTGCCTTAAAAATACATTTTCATGCAGAAATTCCATTTCCTGGAATTGAGCCAGTAGAAAGAATTATAGGTCTGAACGTGGTAGTTATCTTACAGGATGTTGCTCAGGCTGCTAGAAACACTCTAAGTACCCCATAAATTGTGATGTGTGTGTGTGTGACGGCCATATACACAGTGTGTGCTGGTGCAGCCGAAGAGTTTACAGCCGGAGCCAATTCCCAGGACACACCATTAAGTGAGGAGAGTGGACCACAGAAAGCAGGAAGATCTCTGTTTTGATTGAAGAGGTCTGGAGGGATATGCACCAAAATGTTCATAACAACTATCTCCAGGGGAGACAATTAGGGAGAGGAGTTGAATTTTCTCTTTTCTTATCTGGATCCTTCTACCATCAGTTTTAAGGTTACAAAAGAATATTTATCTCAAGATCAGAATAAAAATGATTTCTTTGCTAAGTGTTAAAAAAAAAACAATACAAAACTGGTAAGATGGTTTAGCAGGTAAAGGTGATTGTTACCAAGCCTAGCGGCTTGAGTTCGGATCCCTGAGTCTCACGTGGCGGAAAGAGAGTTGTCTTTTGATATCCACCTGTGTGCTGTGGCACAGTCCACACTCACGCAATAAATAAACGAAATCATAATTTTAAAAAGTGAAATTCATCACACCAAAGATAGTATTTACAACATGCTACCACCCTCCTTAGACCTAGGTACGCATTTCCAGTTATGCTGACCTTGATTAATAACTGGCCAGATTATGCTTATAATAAAGTCCCACTTCAGTTCTGCAGACTCAGTCTATTTTTAATTCTTACAGTATCAAATAATAGCATTACTAATGACAACCACGTGGAATATCCTGAACCGTGAAGAATGAGACTGGTCCCTGGCCTAATCCCCCCCCTCCCGCTTCCTCCCCATCTTTGAGTCACAGGACTCAGTGAAGAAGAACAGAAGACAGTGGACACTCGCTCGCCCCATTGAAGCAGGGGTGGCCTTGTCGGTCTGTGCCACCTGCCCTGTGGCACAGGGACGTCTCTGAGATAAGTCACTGCCTTCAGAAAAGGGCCCAAGTAGTAGGAGGCTCTGATCACTGGGCAAGAGCTTAATTATCTGAACTCCAGGCATCTATGTACTTCTGGCAGCTGGTTCAGCACATGTATGTCGACCCCAGGAGCACCATCCTTTCCCTCATGGCTGGAAAAATATTTGGAGTCCGACCTTTGGCTCTTCCAAAAGGTCTCTTTAGAGAGACGGTTCTAAGCTAAGTCACTTTCTAGCACTAGCATTCTGTGGTCTTTGAGCAGGACGCAACAGTGCCATCAGTGTGCGATTCCCTGAGTGGAACAGAGCAGAGCACATACCTGTCGAGGGATCCGGCCATGGTACCAGGCGTGGCTGCGTAGGTCCTCGCTGCTCAGCAACAGCTCCTCCTCCAGTTCCTTTTTCAGCCTCTCAGGGGTCCTGTCCATGATGTGCCTCTCCTTGGAGAACTACAACACAGAGTCCACAGTGAAATCACCTTCCCCGGGCCGGGCCAGGCCATGCCAGCCGCAGATGACCACTGCCCCGCTGGTCCTCTGCTTCGCTGAGCAGATGAGAAAGCATAGGCCCAAAGCTGCATTCAGAAAGGGAACTGGAGACGGACTACAATTAGCCGTGACCTCTCGCTTCTCCAGCTGCAGGTAGAGCACATAAGAGCTCTCTCAGGGAAATCGTTCCCAAAGCAATGAGCTGAGCAGGAGGTATAAAGGACAGAGGAACAAGGCCAGGAGGCTCTCTTCCTGTAGGAGCTTCCTTGTTCTCTTTTATAACTGGCCTAACATGCAGCTGGGAAGGACAGCAGTTCCCCAGTGGCCTTTGGCCTTTGACCCTGGGCCTCAGGGGTAGTATAGCCCAAAACACAGTCCTCGAGGCTGGTAGCAAAGCTTCTGATTTTCTTCCCTTTTTTTGTTTGTTTGTTTGTTTCCTATAGATAAACTCCAGGCAGGAATTAAGTTAGCTTATAAAAGATTTCTAAGCAGATGGAGCAATTTCGTGCCCCCTAAATCTAAAATAGATGCCTGAGTTAGACATAACCTTTGAAATAATGTTTAAAATATTTGGTTTTTTTTAAGCTTCTATTTGTTTTAATTGTATTCCTATGGGTTTGTTGCCTGCAGGTTTGTCTATCAAGTGTATACAATACCTGTAGAGGCAAGAAGAAGCCGTCAGATCCTCTGGGCTTGGAGTTACAGGTGGTTATGAGCCACCCCGTGGGTGCTGGGAACCAGAAATGGGTCCTCAGTAAGAGCAAGCACACTCTTAACCGCAGAGTCATCTGTGCAGCCCATGAGTTAGAGATAACTTCTGTATGTGTGTGAACGTTCAAGCTTACATGTGGATGGATGCACACACGGGTGTGTGGAGGGGCCTGAGGTTGATACTGGGCAATGTCCTTGATGTCCCTTATAGATTCCCTACCATATATATTGGTAGGGTCTCTGACTAACTCTGGAACTTACTGTTTGGGCTAGTCTGGCTAGCAGCTGGCTCCAGGAGTCCCCACTCTCTGCCTCCCATACAGGTTACCATGCCAGCCTGCTTTTGTGGAGTTCCTGGGATCCAAACTCTGGCTTGCCTCATGCTTGCATGGCAAGAACTATATCTACTGATCCTACCCCAGTCTGATTTATTGTTTGTTTTGTTTTGTTTTGTTTTGTTTTGTTTTGTTTTGTTTGAGACAGGGTCTTGCTATCTGTATAACCTTGGCTATGTTTGAATTAATAATTCCTTCTGCCTCAGCCTCTCAAGTGCTCGGGTTACAGGCATATAATATTACCTACGCCCAGTGTGCTGGCTAGTTTTTAATATCGATTTGACACAAGCTATGGTCATCTGAGAGGAGGGAACTGCAATTAAAAATAAAGACTGGAGACTGGAGAGATGGCTCAGTGGGTAAGAACACTGTCTGCTCTTCCAGAGGTCCTGAGTTCAATTCCCAGCAACCACATGGTGGCTCACAACCGTCTGTAATGGGATCTGATGCCCTCTTCTGGTGTGTCTGATGTATATACCCTCTTCTGGTATACTCATACTCATATACATAAAATAAATAAATCTGAAAGCAAGAAAGCAAGAAAGAGGGAGGGAGGGAGGGAGGGAGGGAGGGAGAGAGAGAGAGAGAGAGAGAGAGAGAGAGAGAGAGAGAGAGAGAATAAAGACTGAGCTGCAAGCATTTTCTTAATTAGTGGTTGATGTAAGAAGGCGCAGTCCATTGTGGGCAGTGCCATCCCTGGGCTGGTGGTCCTGGGTTCTATAAGAAAGCAGGCTGAGCAAGACTTGAGGAGCAAGCCAGTAAGCAGCACCCTCCATGACCTCTGCATCAGCTCCTGCCCCAGGTTCCTGCCCTGCTCAAGTCCTGCCCTGGCTTCCTTTGCTGATGAACTGTGATATGGAAGAGTCAGCAAAATAAACCCTTTCCATTCCAAGTCACTTTTGGTCATGGTGTTTCATTGCAGCAACAGAAGCCCTAACTAAGACATCCAGATTGAATAACACCTTTTTTTGTTTGTTTGTTTAATTTTTCTAATGCACTACTTCATTTTTAAGGCAGACTGGGAACAGAACTTAAAGGGAAAAACTGGCCCGTCACCCCAAGCAGCTTGAGAACGTTGCAAGGCAACGGATGCAGGGTTTCTAGGCAGGTGGCACTGGCTCCAGGTTGGATTTAGCATCACTCCTCCTTGTACGAGCACACTGAACAGGACCCCTCCTGGGTTCCTAGTGAAACCAGGTTTGAGTACCACTCACTGAAGGTTATGTGAGAAGGGAAAGGCCAGGTCTCTGTGCTTCCCCAAGTTCCCCAGCATGCCCTCCAGATGCCTCGAAAAGCCCCAGAATTACTCCTCACACACTGCTTAACAAGGAGAGAAAGATCCCCAAGTCTTCCCCTGCTAAGCAAAGTGGATTCAGACTGAGGATTAACTGTGCACGCCTCTCTTCTCCATGCCGGCTGGTTGGTGTGGGTGGATTTCAGGGTGGACCTTCACTTCTTCCTCCCCTCTCCCTACCCTCCTTCTCTGCTCTCAGGACCTCAGGACAGACAATCAAAGGCGGTTTTGATCATTCGGTTTGCTCGTTTGAGACAGGGTCTCACGCTATAACCCAGGCTAGCCTAGAATTCACTACATGATCCAGGCTGGCCTTTCCACCACAGCGATGCTTTGCTTCTGCCTCCAGAGTGCTGGGATTAAAGGTGTGTGCTACTATGCCTAGCATGGGACATCTGATAGTGGAATTTATATCAAAAGCGTGCAAGATTGACTGCCATGACTCTTTTTTTTTTTTGGTTTTTCGAGACAGGGTTTCTCTGTATAGCCCTGGCTGTCCTGGAACTCACTTTGTAGACCAGGCTGGCCTCGAACTCAGAAATCTGCCTGCCTCTGCCTCCCGAGTGCTGGGATTAAAGGTGTGCGCCACCACGCCCGGCCTGACTGCCATGACTCTTATGGGTGTTTGACGCTAGCAGCTCTGGGCATTGAATTATGCAAAGTTACATCTGAAGACTCACGTATGAATGGCAAGCTGTCAGCTGATGGCTGCCTATTATCTGTCTTGCTTCCTGCTAGACTCGAAGTTTCATGGGAAAAGAACCTTTTCCCCTTTTTCCTACAGCAGTGCCTCAGGCAGGGCCTGAACACCTCAAGAACTCAGTAACACTGCAGGAGCAAATGTCCCAGAGGGAGGTGTCTGCGGCTCTTCTCCCAAATGGTCTGTGGTTCTATTTGACAAGTGCGTCAAGATGGTCTTTCTGACGGTTCGTGTTTTATAAAATGCTGCACTGAGGTCTACCCTTAGGAGTTGGAAGGACTTCTGGGGTGATGTGTGAGAACCAGCACCTCGGCGATATCCTGGACCATGACGGGGAAGCCATAGCTAGAAACAACAGCTGAGAAGACAGGGACCAGGCTGGGGCTCTGATACTCATGGGGCCCACACACCGACAGAAGAACAACTGGTCCCCAGTCTTCTATGTCACTGTCAAGCCTCAAGAAACCTATAATTTGGGGGACTTTCTCTCAAGGTAGCTGTACTGAATCCTAACCTGTATTGTGAATGTCATTCCTCTTATGCCACCGAGACCAGCAGAATCATTCACACCTCTTGTGCCACACCCTAGCAGGGACAATGTAGGAGATCTGACCATATACAGCCAGCTCTATTATACTCCTCGGAAATTTTATTTGTTCACACCCAGAAAGCTATTTCCCTATGTGCTGCTGTATTCTCCTCACTGAAGCCCCAATATCCAGACCCCTGCTCCCCCACCCCCCACACACCCTTCTCAGCATTGGCTACAATGTACATCTTCCTTTAAAGCATCCCACACTCTTACTTGCTATCCTAAGTACAAACTCAGCTGGTTCTTCCTTGACTTTTGTCCCAACTCCTTAGAGGAAAATCCATAGTTATTGCTATCTCCTTCTGTGCTCACAGACGGGCTGTAATTGGGTGCTATAGGAGACAGAGGTGACGGGGTGACAACCCAGAGAGAAGAGGAAAGGAGAGTGTTGACCTGGGCCCTCCCTAATAGCTTGAGATGGAGACCAGACTTTAAAAAACACAGACCATACACTGTTGTGGGGGAATCTATGCAATGACTCTCAGGTTCCAAAGGGGAAGTCACAAGATCACCCCGAGGGCCACCTCATGAGTAGCTGGTGTCTGTTTTTTGGAGGGAGTGGGTACCCTCTAAAACTCTTACTGTTTAATCACATATATGAATTAATGAAGCTTGCTGTTAGAGACAGGTCGTGTGTAGCCCAGGCTACCCTCAAACTGACTCTGTGGCCCAGGATGACCTTGGATTCCTGACCCTCCCGCTGCTTCTGCCTCTCAAGGGCTGGGATTATAGACACGTGCCACCACATCCAGCTTGCATTTGATGTATCTCAAAGAGGGCTGGACCGAAGTCACCTTCATCCCTTCTATCAGCACGGGGCTGCAAGCATGGCGACACCAGTACAACCCGCCCACTGGCTCGCTTAGCTCACTTTGTGTGCATACAGCGTGCACCAGCGTGCCTACACTTTGAGGTGTAGGCTCCTCAGCTGCCAGACGGAAAGTGACAGCAAGAAAATCCTTAAAGAAAAGTGACTCTTCCCTCAGCAGTCACCAACTGCCAATGGTTCTTCTGCTAGGGTGGGGCCTTGGGAGCCCTCCCTCCTCTGTGCTAGTCTTTTACAATTAATTAATTAGTTAGTTAGTTAATTAGATAGGTTTTCTCTATATGGCCCTTGGTGTAGCCCTGAGCTTGCTAGATCTGCCTACCCTTAAACTCAAAGCTCTGCCTTCCTCTGCCTGTCAATTGCTCGGATTAAAAGTATGTGCCACCACACCTGGTCCTCTGTACTGGACTTTTTAACTGGCCTAATTTTGTGCAGGTCTTGCGTAGGTGACCATTGCTGCTGGGTTCATGTGTCCAGCAGCCATGCCATGTCCAAAGGACAGCTTCTCAGAGCATGCCTCTCCACCTTGTTTGGAGGGGAAGGAGCTAGAAGCCTGGTATAGACTCCAGCTATTGATCATGCCAACCACAACTAAGTTGGGCTCAACCTCCTAACGAAAGGAGGTTACTCGGTTCTGGACCAAGTCCTGCAGCTTCGTTCCAGGAGCTGAAACCATCCACAATCCTATAGGATGGAGGCAAGGGCAGGCAGGACCCATACCATTTACCCCAGGGTTTTCCTAACTTTAAACAGAGTTAATAACTCCTATAGCAAAGTCACCCTCTAGCCCAGATCCATGTGCAACTTAGCATCCGAGTCCCATCGTCCACCCAGAGTCTGAGATGAGATGCAGAGAGCTGATGTCTGAGTATCTGGAGAAGGTAGGTGAGACCCACAGTTGTCCACCTAAACTGGAGACTGGCTATGTCTTAGTCAGGGTTTCTATTCCTGTACAACATCATGACCAAGAAGCAAGTTGGGGAGGAAAGGGTTTATTTGGCTTACATTTCCAAACCGCTGTTGATCACCAAAGGATGCAGGACTGGAACTCAAGCNGGTCAGNNAGCAGGAGCTGATGCAGANGCCATGGAGGGATGTTCTTTACTGGCTTGCNTCCCCTGGCTTGCTCAGTCCACTCTCTTATAGAACCCAAGACTACCAGCCCAGAGATGGCANCACCCACAAGGAAACCTCCCCCCTTGATCACTAATTGAGAAAATGCCTTACAGCTGGATCTCATGGAGGCATTTCCCCAACTGAAGCTCCTTTCTCTGTGATAACTCCAGCTGTGTCAAGTTGACACAAAGCTATCCAGTACAGGCTATAAAATTCATAAATCACTATAAAATGATGCCTTTTGGGGAATCTGAGTCTAGCTACACCTTTCTGTTGTTGCTGTTTGAGATGAGATTAATGCAGCCCAGGCTGATGTGGAACCATGTAGCTAAGGGTGGATTTGTACACCTGGACTTCCTGCCTCTGCCTCCCAAGTGCTGGGGTTACAGGCATCCGCCACCACATGTGGCTCTGTCACTATGTCTCCATATTAAGAGCTGTTAGAGCAGTGTTTCACAGCTTGGGCCAGTTGACCACCTCCATCCAGAGGCCCACAGTAATACTGAACAGCTGTGCGATCTTGGGCAAGTGACGTTAATTCTTTGTGGATCCTTGGGTTCCTTGTCTGCTAAGTGGGGATAATATGGCACATGGTGTTAATAAGGACCAAATGAGTGGCTATCTGTAAGGACTTGGAACACACTCTGGCAGGGGAGTCAGCACTAATGTTAGCTGTCATTCTAATGACATCCAGACGCTATTAATCTAGGCCTGTAAAATAAGAGCAGACTCGGAACCGAGGGTCTGATGCAGGAAGCACAGAGAGGCTGGGGTTTGGGAAGAAAGCAGATAGGGAAAGGAATCTCTCTCTCCTAGGTTTCTTCAGTCCTCTTGAGAGAGCTCAATGACCGTTTGCCACAGTTCAGTTCCTCAGCCAGAACTGATACCAGCTGTCTGGGCACAGCTCTGTAAACCATGACCATCCCTCTAACTAGGGAAAGAGTGTTTCTGTAACTTGTCTTACAAGTCTGGTCTGAACGAGCTGTAGTAGCCAGAGCCCAGGAAATGTTGGAAAAGGGATTTTGGAGGCTCAGAGCCAGCTCCTAGCATGTGCTGGGAACCCCCATTACTGTGGAAACCCATATTTCAACAGCTCTCCAAGGGAGAAAGAAAGAAAGAAAGAAAGAAAGAAAGAAAGAAAGAAAGAAAGAAAGAAAGAAAGAAAGAAAGAAAG
>NC_034593.1:110886659-110948446 GCF_900095145.1 Mus pahari | reverse complement strand
AAGAAAGAAAGAAAGAAAGGAAGGAAGGAAGGAAGGAAGGAAGGAAGGAAGGAAGGAAGGAAGGAAGGAAGGAAGGAAGGAAGGAAAGAAAGAAAGAAAGAGCGAGCGAGCTAATCTAACCTGGGAGGAGTGGAACCCTGTGCCTGGATGTGCAGACAGTGGGAGTTCCTAAGCCAGCAGCCAAGGGACAGTAGGGGGCATCTATCAGAGTCCCCCAGAGGATGCACCAGACTTTTATTTGCATGAAGGAGACAAGAGACTCAGAGAAAGATGGCATCTGCATTACCATTAATATTTGCTTAAGTCTATCTCAGGCTGCAAGGAAAGCTTCCCACTCCTGTAGGATTTCACATTGTACAAATCATTAGGAACTAACAGTGACATCCATGTCAAAGGGCCACCTCAGGACCTAAGGAAACATGGGACAGCAAGCAGGGATGGAGGCTCCAGAGGGGCGCATTCTCCGGGAAGACCACACACACACACACACACACACACACACACACACACACACACACAGTCCAACACCACCAAGCTCTGGGGATAGACACACTGCCTAGCCATCTGACCCCGCCTTTTCCCTGCTCTGCAGCCTGTGTGAGTTAGTCTGCCTCTTTGTCTTTGAGTTTTCTCCTCTGTCAAAATGAGAAACACTGTGGCCCAGGGCTATTCTTTAGACAGTCCCACTGGGGTTTGGGCAGGGTAAGGGAAGGACTGGAGCAGCAGAACTGAATCATGAAGGGCAGGGCATAATAGCCAGGGGAAATAATGAGTCGCTGGGTAGAGTGGCCTGGAGGTTTGGGTCGGGGGACACAGGACAGAAACCTGCAAAGGTGTAAGTGTGGGTGTGATATACCCCAGTGTCTCCAGCACCTCACCCCTACCGCCAGTCCCCCCCCCCTTCCCAAGGACGGTGCCATCTTCACTACAGGCACGTGGTCGGAAGCGTCTTCCTGGCCACCATTGACCTGGGAGAGGGCCCCTCACCCAGCCTGGAAGAAGATACCCTAACCCACTCTGGTAAAAATACCATGAGACTTGTAGCCTGGTGGTTACATCACCCCCATGTTTTCTCTCTTATTTGTTGGTAGGACGGGAAGGGGAGTGTTTTTTCCAGAAGGACCAATGTGGCTGAGAAGAAGAAACCAGCACACAAAAGGAAGAGGAACAAGGAATGGCTGAGGCCTCTATAACACGCGAGTTGCTAAACACAAAACCCCGTGACTTAGCAGGTATGAGCTGGGTCTCATGGTTGTTCTAACTGAGGAAGCCAAGGATCAGACACAGGGGACCTGGCACAGGAAACTGAGGGTCAGATCCCCTTCTGAGGAGCAGGTCACTGAAAATGACACGCAAAGCTGCTTTTGAGGGATGAGTGTACTGCAATGGGCAGAACTCTGGGTGGAGCAGTGCTCTGAGCCACAAGGCCAGTACAATCATTTGAAATGTGCTGAAGGTTCAAGTCTCCATTTCCACTCCTTACAGGTAGTGCTGACTCAGAGGTCAAGGTCAACATGGAAGAACCACTCATTCCTGCCCCTTGGCATCTCCTCTGACCTCATTCCCCAAATGACCCTCAGAACTACCTTTTGTTGATGGAAAACAATTCCCAATGCTGTCTCCTACCATGCCCCCACGTGTTCCCCATTTAAACTCAACTCTTGTTCTAAGACCTCTGCAGTAGCCACTTTCTATGACTTTCTACCTTCTGGCTTCAGCCCTACAACCGGCCACCCACAATGCCACAGGACTCTATATCAACCTTCTGCCAAGAGATTTTAGTCACAGTTGCACCCAGCTAAGGCGAGACCCAGAATGTCTTTCTGCTTACGCCCTAATTAATGGGGTTCTAACACAAAGAATTCTCTGGCTCCTGCCCATGAGAACCAGGGACCCACACCCCACCCTGCCCTAACCCATTTTTCTAACAGCTCCACAAACTGAAGCCATACACTGACCCTGCTAACCTGCTGGGATCAGCTCTGACCTTGTTGGGAGACTCAGATCACAAAAGGACCATGAATACCGAGGATAGAGGACTTAAGGACAGGGAAGAAGGGCATGAGTGACAATTGGGGTCTCAGAGCCCATAAGTTTGCATAAAATCCTTGGCCTCTCATTGGTCTACGAGTTGTCAAGGCCTGGGGAATACTGGACTTGTCCCCAAGGGCTCACGGCCACCTACAGATAAAACCCAGCTTTCTCCCACAAAGACCCAAACTAACTTGCTATTAAATCCTCATGCATGGCCCCTGTTCTATGGCTCTGAATATATTGTCCTGTGTCCTCCTCTGCATCTTGGTAGTGCGCATGGAAAGACAGACAGACCTGGAGAGGTGCTGACTCTGTGGCCTGGCTGGGGTCTGGGGAGCAGCCAGAGGGGAGCCTGACAAGATATAGGATGGGTCTGAAGTTTAAGCTAATGATCTGAGAGGAGTCCACACAAAGACCGCAGGCAGCTGTATGAAAGGCCCTTAGGATATTAGGTCCTCAGGGAAGATGGTCATCAGGCTTCCTTCGCCTTTGGGTCTCAGAGCCTTGCCCAGTGTCTCACACACAGCTGTGGCTTAGAAGACACTCCTGCCAGCGACAGAATCACGCCCATCGGCTCACCTGCCATGTGGTAGCTTTTACCTTCCTTCCTTCCTTCCTTCCTTCCTTTCTTTCTTTCTTTCTTTCTTTCTTTCTTTCTTTCTTTCTTTCTTTCTTTCTTTCCTTTCTTTCTTTTGCTACTGAGTGTAGAGAAGAGAGTTTGCAGGCTGGTCAGAGACAAGTAATCTTAGGCACATTTTGACTTTTTCTCTGGCACCCAGAGATGAGAATTCACCTCTCACAGAACAACCCAATACTCACGAAGAACTCAGTTCTGTAAGTGGCATGGGTAGGCACTTGCTCAAACCAAGGTGATTCTTAGCACTGAACTTGAAAAGTTTCTTTTTACAAATAAATAAATAAATAAATAATAAAATAAACAAAACAAGACAAAACAAAACAAAACAAAAAAAAAACCCATAGAACATAAAACTGAATAAAATCCACCAGTAAGTTTTAGAGATCTGGCCCTTAAGAGATTATTAAAAAATTTTTTTAATTATGTGAATTCTGTAGGGGTCAGATGACAACTTGGTCCCTACATTCACTGTGTGGGTTTCTGGAGACCAAACTCAAACTGTCAGGCTTGGCATCATGAGCCTTCGCCCAGTGAGCCATCTCTCTGGCCTCTGAGAAAATTAGCTCTAATGGAATTAAAGAATAAAAACCAGCTGTTACACAATATAATCTCTACTTATGCACAACTTTGTTTAGTCTATTTGTTCAAGTTCAAAGCCAGCAATTCTTGGGGCTTGGTAGGGGAGCGGGGATCAGTAACCGTTCTCTCTATGTGGATGAAGCTGGCCACTCAGGGATGAGCACCCCGACTCTCAGATTTCAACCTTAATGTGTACGTACAGTTGGCCCCAGGTGTCTGGTAAGGGCACAGACACACAGGTGGCAGAGTCTCACAAGAGAGTGCAAGGGCGTGTGCAGGTCCAATCACCTTCGCTAGATCGTGCCTTCTGCTGACCTTGAACATTTAGTTGGTCAAAAGAAGAAAAGAGAAGAGAAGAGAAAAGAGAAAATCTTACAGAATTTTCACAAACAAGATACATTTTTGGCCATTCGATTTATAATCAAGGCTGAAAACTAAATTACTAGAAACAAAGAAGAAAGGATTCTGTGCATGCAGGGAAGTGGGGGGGGGGGCGGAGAGGGGGAAGAGGGGTGAAGACCAGGAAAAGCACAAGCAGGCAGGCGGCTGGGTTCTTCTCTTCCACTTCAGAAGGTCTGGCCCTAACACCCAGAATGCTGTCACGGATCTCACACAAAGCTTCCTTTCTTCAACCTTGGAACAGTTTATTAGATTAAGGAGTCATCAACAACAGGAGAAGCCTCTTATCAAGTCGTACCAAACAACTCCATTGGCCACTTTTCTTTTCTTTTTTTTTTTCTTTAAAGAAATCATACACAGAAATTATGCTCACAAATGTATAAGTCTGACTGGAGTTCTGGCTCATCATGTAAAATTGGTCTAATCTCAAAGTGAACTCTGCGTTTCCTGGAGCTCAGGGAGGAATCCTCTGGTCTGACGGATGCTAGACTGGGCCACCTAAGCTGGGGCGAGGCAGAGAGTCAAGATGACAGACTCATCTCAGACCCTCTGAACTCTGACAAGACCCAATGTGACATGGAACAAAATGTCACTACCTCTGAAAAATGTCTTAAACATATGGGAAAAAGTTAAACCTTCCACAAAAGTGTGACTTGGCTAGCTAGCCCACAAATCACTCTGAAATAAGCTGATTTTTGAGATCATCTTAGGCGAACTCTACCTAACCATGGTGTTCCTTGTAGAATTCAGAAACCCAGTTCTCTAGAACCCCTTTCTTTTGTTGAATTTCAAACTGGTCATGTTTAAAGCCAAATTCCAAAGTGTACACGTAAATGATTTAGTTGTGAGCTTAGCGTCTAACAGCTGAGCTGTCTCTCCAGCCCCATAAATGACTTAAAGACCCAGATGGTATTTTACAATCAAAACCGTGCCTGAATGGGTCATAAACTCCCCTAAACAAATACATCTCAACTACTTCCACAACTCTTAAAAAGCTCTAGATCTACAGATTCCAGGACTGGTCGTTTTCAGTTCAGGCCTTTGGATGTGTCCATCTGAAATAGAACGGAGAGCACTCTGTGGCCCCCGGCTCTCTTTGAGGCTTATCTAAAAGTGCTTTACTGTAATTCAGCAGGGTTCAGAGGGGAAAGGTAATCACTGATGAGTTCCCACATGATAGAAGGAGAGAAATGACCTCTCCCAAGTTGTCCTCTGACCCCCACTCATGTGCCATGGTGTGTGCACGTCCACTGCTCCATGAAAGTGGCAAGTCCACCACGCCTACTTTTGAACCAGGTGCACAGATGCCGCCTCTAGGCCCAGAGGCGTTCATAATGGTGGGCAATGTCAAAGCTCTTACTTAAATCAACAGTTAACTCTGAAAAGAAAAACCCAAAGAGAAAAAGAGCTCATTCAAATTCTACTTCCCTGTTTAGGACAGAAAGCACCTAAGCATCCCGCCTCCTTTAGCCCGGTGGGCACGTGATGGCCTGGCTTATGGTTCAAAATGCGGACAGTACAGTGCCATTGTGTTGAAGCAGATGCTGGCCTACAGTCAGGGCCGATTTGTCTATTAACTGCAACTGATGCCTGGAAGATAGCTTTGGAGGGTCTTAAGGAAAGAGTGCCTATTATAGCTTACCCAGGGCACTCCATGAGCATGTCCCTGTGGCCCTGTCACACTCTAAGTACTGGACCCTTAGTGATGGTCACCTCCTTACCCCCTACTTTTGCACCTCTCCTTCAGGTACTCCCTCTATAATTCTGTAATACAGCCTCCATAAGCAGCTTCCTAGCCTACGTGCACGCCACCCTGCACAACAGGCTACAACTGTGCAGAAACGAACAGGAGGTCACTTTAAAACAGTTTGATAAGTCTTCAGCCCTCTGCCTTCATCCAAACCCAGACTCCAGAGTTGCCTGCTGGTCCTGCTGTCTGCCTACCTAGATTTGAGAGAGACACAAGCCTGGAAGTGGTCACTGCCTCTTTGAGGAGACGAGGCGTTTGAAAAATGGCCAATGGTACTGTAGACGCCCCTGGGAGTCTCTGTTTTATGAGATTGGTTTCTGGTCTCTCTGAGAAAGGGATCAGTATGGAAAAGATTCTATAAAACACTCGGCGAGTTTTAGCGACTCGCTTTCGTTAATGTGCTGCTAACATTGAAGCACCCTGGCATCTCTCTCTCTCTCTTCTGAATCCCCAAAAATCTCCTCTTGGACCAGCCCTGCAGAGACAGGCTCTTCCCCTTTCTCATGTGGTAACTCAGCCGATGCAATTCATCATCCCACAGAGCAGATTCCCACTCCAGTGCCATTAAAAACCTGATTTGCAGCTTTCAGCTAAATTAGGATGCTTCGCTTTCCTCCCATACTCGACTTTCCCTGTCTCAGACGCACGGTGATTACAAGGGCCATCAGATGTTCTCGCAGACAGGAAAACCATCAAAACCCCAGAGAGCCCCAAGTCCAAGAGATTTCATTTTATTCATTACCCAAACTTATCAAACTCTTATCAAGAGAGGCTCAGACGCCATGAATAGGAATCAGGACAAGAGTCGCTTTCCGGAGCTCTCTGCTTGTCGGAGCTCCTGAGAATCACCCATTAAAATTCTGCTCCCGTGTGTGGACGAAAGAGACTAATTTAATTGCAATTTTTTCGGATTGGCATTTTGAAGTAGAGCACCCTGCAAGCAGGAACTTAATCCTACATCCAAACTAATTACATTAGAGTCTCTCTGATCGGAGCCCACGGCTCCCTTTGATGCCAGACTGCCTCTGCCTTTCATCCACGTTCATCCTCTGGGCAAGGTCTCCTCTCTGCGTTCCCACCCTGCAGGATCAGGAAGCTATTGCTCTAGCTGCTCATTTTATTTTGATGAAACACCAAGGGACTGAAAAGCTCCCCCTCCCATCCCCCTCTCCCCTTTTTCTTTTCAAACTGAAGGAGACTGATTTCAGACTGAAGACTGGGGCAGCTAAGCTTTAGAAAATGCACTAAACCCAAAAGAGACAAGCACTGCTTATTTCTTCCATGCACTGGGAAAAACTGAATTCATTGGCTCTAAGATCTCCCTCCACCTTGGTCCCTAAAGGTGGACCAATTGTGTGGCTTACTTTTGACGAAGTACTATTAACCATGGGCCACGGAGAGCTAGGCTCTGAGGTGGTGGTGTCTCACCTTTCCCTGTTAACCAATAAATAACTAGATTATCAATAGGCTGTTTGTTAACACAGTGCCCTGCTCCAGCCAGCGGGGTGGACCTTCTATGTACATTAAATTTAGATGGAGATTCCAGGAGCAGCCTGAAGTGGAGTGGACACTCGAATCTCCCCATGAGCAGCCCTGCATTCTGACTCCCACAGATAAATCCAGTGCCACATTTATGGTCAAAGATCACTTAATCATATGATGGGCCAATGTCAAAATGGGCTTGAAATAAAAACTGAGTACCAGTTTGGCCTACAAACCAACTCTAAATCATTTTGGCCTCTTCCACCATACCCTCTAGAGACTTCCATAATACCTCTCCCTCATACAGGGTTGGCGTGTATGATGAAAGAGACAGTATAAATGAGACATCAATCACTAATCAGAGAGATTTGCATTTAGAAATAGCAGTTCCCTGTAAAGATTTACAGAGGAAGAAAATGACAGAGTGCCGGATTGGGGTGGACCGCATGGCATGAGGATCTGAAGAGCAGGTGACCAGAACCTGGAGCATAAGATCTAAGCCAGAATTTTTGATCAGTGGTAATTCAACCTCATTGATTCGACATCTTAATGTAAATTATAAATGATTTGGAACATAGCTTTTAACCAAAATAGATGTCCTATTTGCCCTTCAGTAAGGAATGTCAGAAAATCAAAATCAATTTAATTCGAACACCATCCTTTTCTTGATTCACCTTGAATGGAGTTTTTGATGAATCAATGAAAAGTATCAGCGTTGTGATAGATGTGATTAGATGTAATTAGAAGCAAAACTGAGCCAACACAGAAAGGGGAAAGGGGAGGAATTCAGATGGTCTTCTATTATCAGATATGGAATAAATGACTTTCAAACTCTCTCTCCAAAATAACACCATGACGAACAACTGTCTTAGAACCCTGCTCTAGGATAGGACATAGTAGGCTTTCAGTAAATCCAAATTATTAGGCACAAGATGGGTTTAGGCCCTATAGCAAATCCACTACTGATCACTTAAAGGTGTATGTCTCCCAGGAGCTTGGGCCACTTGACACCCACGGCTCTTGCTTAATGAAGCATTTTAAAGACAGAAACACCGCACTAGATGTTGTGAAAAGAAACAGAGAAATGGGATTTGTGCTGTCCAAGTGGACAAGACATGTAATATAATGCAGCTAAGATCTCACGGAGCCCCACATTGTGCCAGGGAGCTAAGAGCTCACGAGAGTACTTGTATGTCACGAGAGGAAGCATGCTTGTGTTTCGTGATTTGCTCAGACTTAATTAGAGAGAGTTCTCTGACACCTAGAATGAACGTCATCCAAAGTATCTATAAAGACTACAACCGGAAATGCTTAGCCTACCCAAAACACTTAGGGAACCACGAGAGCAGCTGGAAGTTCCTGCGAGTTCCTGGGGCTGGTACGTCACAAGATGACAGGTCAAATATTCTTGACTCAACTCCCCAGAAACGCTTCCAGACTTTCTTTTGCCATCTACATCAGATGTCCATCTACATCAGCTCCTGCATCCTCAGAATAGACCTGCTCACAATCTGGAGGGGGACTGTGTATTGGGCAGTCAGAATTCCTACCTCACCAAAACCAGGAATATGTTGAAGCTGCAGATTTGGTTTTTTTTTTTTTTTGTTTTTTTTTTTTTTTTTTTTTTTTTGAGCCAAACAAGATGGAACCTGTAGAATCTAGCACTTAGATTTATCCCAATGTGGGAATACACCACCTCCTCTAGAAAAGTCAACGTTCTGTGAAAGCTTAGGAGACCAGTTGGGAAGCCACTGAGGGAGTCTGGCAGGAGATAACGAGGCCTGAATTAACACAGTGGCAGCGGAAACAGAAGGGAAGAAACCAACGAGAGCTATGTTTAGGTGGTGAAACCTTAGTGGGTGATTGCATGTGGAGAGTGAATAAGGAAAGAAGTATAAGTATCCTGAAAGGATGCATGAGTCACCCAATGTTGAAATGCAAGAGTGAGGCTAACAGGTTTGTGGAAGAAGGTGGGGTTCTGCTTTGACATCTAAATAGGGTTCTTCACTGGGCCATGGGGCACTGTAGAGATGGGCTGACTAGATAATACAACATGGGGAGCCTCCATGTACTATAAGAGCCCATCTCAGCTCCCACCTCAGACATGGAAGACAGCATGAGCTGTGGACACTGTTTTTTTAAGAGGCAAACCAGAAAGAAACCCAAGTGGACATTGTGAGGCTGGCTAAAAAGGACCCAGATCAAGGAGTGCTCTGGCTCCAGCTCCTGGAGGCTGGCAGAGAAGAGCTTCAGGAAGAAATAGCTGTCACTATCAAGTGCTGCAGGCAGTTCCAATCAGATCAGTTAGAGAGAAGCCCCTGGATTTGATCACGTACAGGCCATTGGTAAAAGAGGGCCAGGTGGCTTCTGTGTGGAGGTAAGGACGGTGCTTAGAACAGAGAAGACCAGAGCTTATTTCTAAGCTAAGAGAGAGTAGAGCAGGCAGTGGGGTCTCCCAGGGAGACGAGGGAGCTCGGGAGAGGAGCTCTTGAGAAGCGCAGGTGACAGACAGGACAGCCCTGCGTCAGGAACAGGGGACTTCATCCTCACAAGCCACGGGAATGAAGCAAGGCGTGGGAAGAGCTGGAATTTGAGGGGACAGTGTGGTGGAAGGGGGGCAGGCAACATCTTGCCCGGTGGTTGACAGCTACTTCGAAGAAAGAAACCATATTTTAATACGGGTGGCATCAGTGTGAACTGAGCCAAGGACACAGAACTGATGGAAGGCAGGAGGGGCCCCGTGTTGGGAGGGATACTGCACAGGTTCCACACACTGTGACCACCTTCAAACTTTCATCTGACTCCTCATCCCAGCTGCTCAGGGGGTGGGGGGGTGTCCTTCTGCTTCCCAGCATAGAAGCCTGTGTGCTCCACCATCCTCCCAACTTTTCTCCCCCCTCCCGATCTGATCTCCTCCTTTTCACTCAATGTTTTAGACTGATGATGCTTTTTCTGCCTCTCGTGCGTGCTCCGACAATGACCTCTTCTGGGAAGGTCTCTGGCCGGGGCTGGCATTAAAGGCCTCTAGGATGTGACAGTAAGCTGTGTTGGGGTGTCCTCCTTCCCTCTTCCTTTCTTCATATCTACCATAGGTACAGAGAGAAATGACTGTGCAGCCATGCCCTAGCGGCCATGGAGATTGTCCTTCCAGGTGAGACTCCAGCCCTCTGTGTTCCCAGTGCATTCTAGGTCTAGATGCAGTGGGTAAGTGGGGCTGGAAGAGACCCATGAGCTCAGGGTAGGAGCATGCAGACGTTCCTCCAGACCCTTAATGAGAAGCCAGGATGTGGAACAGTCATTCCTTTATGTATAACCATCGTTATAAAATACACGTATCGATAGTAGAAACCAGAAAAGAAGTTCTTAGTCACAAAAATTAACATACTGATTATAGGTTTCATGAGCTAGACAGTAAGTCAGCACATTCTGGTGACCAGAGCCAGAGAGGAACAATAGCTCCTGGGGCTACGACAGTTGATGACAGAGATGCCACTGTGGCATAAAACTCTATGACACATTTCTTTCCTCTCAGTTAAAAGGTACTGGGTCATCCTCAGCCATGTCTTTAACCCTAGTGGCAGGGCCCGAGGATCTGCCATGCCTGTCCTGGTGACCTCTTACCCAGGCCATGGCAGAGAAGCCTGTCCACTGTTTTAACCTTAGTCTTAGTTCTTAGAACTTCTGCTGAAAGTTCTAGGCTGATGTTCTTTCCCTACACACACACACACACACACACACACACACACACACACACACACAGACCAACTTTGCAGCCCAGCAGTGCTGAATCTACAGACAGTTTCTGTGGGTCTCAACCCTGCCCCTGATCCCCCTCTGGTTTCTCCAACAAAAAGAAGGTGGACTCTAAGCTCTGAAGTTGGTTAGGGAGCACAGGGACACAGTCTCTGTCAGCCATGTCCTGATATTGAAGCCAGATCCCCACAGCTCTCAGATGTCAATGGAATGCCCTTAAGGGGCTCTTTTCACAAAGAAGCTATGCTGGGATTTTCAGTTTAGAGCCTGGAGGCATGAATGAGCAACAAACCCGCACTGGGAGAAGGGGCCAAGTCTCTTGGAAAGATTCTTCTATATGGTTTTTCCCACCTTTTGCTGACAGTGTGTCTGCACCCATACAAAGGCAGCTGGGCCACTGCCATTGCCAGGATTTGTCACTTATAACATAGGCCAAAGGAGCGGGTACAGGGAACATGGGTGGGACCTTCCCTCCACCACACTCTTCATAGGAGAAAGGCAGTTTCTAAAGAAACCAAGTGCCAAAGACCTGACACAGTGTGGATTCAACAGGCTCTAAATCTCCTTCCCCCACTTCCCCAGGGGGAGGGGCGGAGACAAAAGGATGTCAATCCAAATGAAACACCCTAACACAGTTCAAGATCTTTTTACTATATGGCAGCCCTTAATGACTGCAGAGACAGCTCAATCCTAGCATGGAAGAATCTGTACTTGTGATTCTTCCTAACTGTGGCAGCTCAGGACAAGACCACTGGGCTGGACTGAATCAAGCCTTTCTGGCCCATTTATTCACATACTTTCTGAATCCCACCTTTTCCTTTATGCTGTTTTGGTCAGGCAGCATTTCAATACATGGATGGAAGTTTCTCTCTTAGATTTCTCCAATACAATCACACCGCCCTTCCCTAGGGTGAGATGCTGGTCTGATGATGAATTTCAGCTCTTCCTTCCCCCTCCTCCCTCCCTTCCCCTCCCCCTTCCTCTCCCTCCCTTTCAGACAGACAGACAGACAGACAGACAGACAGACACACACACACATCAATAAACAGAGACAGAAGGGTCAGAAGTAATGGGGATCCACTGCCAACCTCCAAAATCAGGCCGTGCATCCTTTCTTAACCAAAGTCCTTCTGCAGCTTCCTAAGGGACAGAGTGTGCTATCTGCGGCTGCCTGGCCCGCTGCTGCCTCCCTGCCCATACCTGGCTGCCATGCCTAGGTTTTTGTGGCTACTCCTTCCTCTACCCAGAATGCCATTTCCTCTCAGGATACCCTCTACTTACTAACTCTTCTAAGCTAAGCCTGTCTCCCCAGGAAGTCCTCCACTGCTCAGACTATACCAGGCCTGCTCCTCTGGGGAGAGCCAAGGCATCCTCTACCAAATCGCTGGCCAATGAGGCTTCCGTTCGGCCTGTCAAGATACACCTGCCTAGCACTGCAGCACAGCTCTCCAAATGGACTGAAACTTTCCTCCTCCGAGTAAGGACTGGGTCCTAACTACCGGGGCCAGAGCAGCTGGCAAAGGCGAGACACACGAAGGTATAGTGGTCATTTACTGCTTAGCTGAGGACGCAAGCAGGATAAAAGCCAGCGTAGAGATTCGCGGGCACTGAGCTCCTAGCAGAGCAGCGCAGGGCTGGAGGGAGGAGTCTTCCTCGCGCTCGTGGCCATTTCCTGCCATGTTATGAACTGAGCCTCTCTGTGAGCATTCTGCTCTGACTAGGTCTGGCTTCTGCTAACACTTTTTATACCTTGAGCTATGAAGGAACTCTACTCTCCCAGACTGGAATGCCTTCTCCCTCCCCCCTCCCCCCTCCCCCATCCCAGCCTCTTCTTCATCCACCTAAATCCTGAGTCACTAGAAATAGTTTTTAAAAAAGAATTATCTCCTCTAAACACACACACACACACACACACACACACATCCCATGCACCCAACACCACCCCCCTTGAAATACCTTTCCCAACTGCAATGTAAAATGAAGTATTAATATACACGAAAGCATCTTGGTTCAGATTCCAAGTCTCCTAATATGGCTTTGTAGAAAGAATATGAGGTACAAGCCTAGAACATCTGGCTTCCCTTTCTGGTGCCTGACAGATTGATTGCAGTTGAGGTTGCTTCTGAGACTCAGCCTCTACTCTATGGAAAACGTAAACTACCACCCTGCCCCGTTTGTAGAGCTTACTCTGAGGAAGCAACCCGTGAATCATTAAGACGTTGGAAAGACTGTTGCAGATGTAACCAAATGACATTATTGTCTAGCATTCTTGTGGCAAGTCTTTTGAACTTGGGAATTACACCTCAATTGTCATTTATTACTTTACATGTAGTCCCAGGCCCACCCACAAATGGCCATGGGTGGGGCTCCAAAATTAAAGGGCTTCTGAATTTGGAGTGTGCCTTTTTGATATCATGTATCTGGAATCTCTTTGGTACCAGCTTCCTTCCACTGGATGGGATTCAGCAAAAAGCTTTTAAAAATGCAGACTGAAGAGTCCCTGGTCTCTTCTGAAATGGGCACCTACTATGAACTGATTTGGGATGTTAGAGTTGTGATACTGAGCGTGGCTGGAACATCTCTTGATGGGGACCAGCAACGTATGCTCAACGCTGATCATTCTCTCTGATTTGACCTCTCGCATCATTCCTTCCCAGAGTCTCCATATACAAATCCTTGAGGCTCCTAACTATATGCTAAATTCAGTGAGACCTCTCTCTGCAAGTAAGATATTCCCAGAGTGCAATTGTGTGATTGGTCTCCTATGCAACCAAGGAACCTTCATATTTTTAGTTTTCTTCCCATACAACCAACACTATTAATAACCCTCTGCTTTCTCCTGAGATGATATGGATTAGACCAAATGGAAAGTTACCATGGCTACCGCAGTGTTATTTTGGGTATGAGAAATTCACACCACGGGAAACAGCATACATGGTCAGACTGGAACAGCATTTCCGCCTTGTTATCAGGCAATCAATCCCAACTTAATTTTGAAATTCTAATTGCAACAGAAACTAATTATGAGCAGCATGACCTGAGCCCCCTAATTAAAGTGAAGGTCAATAAAACGAGTCTGCGTTATCGTTGGGGTAACACACTGGTACCACAAAGGACGTGCAAGCAGATTTCCTCCCCAGGTAACCAGCTAAGCAAAACAAAACAGAAAAACTCATCTGGAGGTCCATCTGGGAGCCCTGGGGAGGGACTGGAAAGTGGGTGAACAGGTCAGAGCCTTCTTCCTGCTATAAAAAGCTTCAGCATAACTGGGTGGGATAGGAAACCTGGACAGAAGGGAAGTCATTTCTACTAAGACGTGTCCACTGATTGCCTATGGTGGGGAGGCAGTACAGATGGACCATGTTAGCCTACTATGTGGTGCCTTCTGTGTACACTTTGGGAACATCCAAACAGCTCATTGGGACCCAGACATCCATGCGTTGATTCCTCTTATACCAAATGCTAAGTTCATCCTGAATTAACAGCAATTGGCTCACGGATGGATTTCTATTTGAGGGAGAACTTAACTGCCAACCCCTGAAGTGCATGAAGCCCTCTGGGACCTTCCCAGTCTATCTTTGTCAACTCAGAAAATACTGTTAATGGCATGACATCATCTACCCCATTCCAGAACAATCCATATTTAGGTCGAAAACCACAGCACCCACTGGGCTCTGGGATAACACAGAGCTCTTGCAGTAAGTCGGGGAGGACCATGTTCAACCCACACCTCGGTGCTCTCCTCAGAAGCTCTGGGTGGAGAGGCATGGCAATCAACTTGCAGGGTAGCTGAGAGGTAACTCTGAACACTCAAACCAGGCAGCAGAGCCAGAGGACGTCTACTCACATCTCATCCACTGTGTGTGTTTCTATGGTCAGGTCTTTCTCCCTGTAATAGGTCACTTTCCCAAGGCTTATAGCCCCACTGTGACTTCTCAGTCCCCTGGGAAGAGGCATCTCAGCTTCAATTTCCCTGGAATAACTGAGGTCTGCAGTTATTCCGGAGCTGGTGGGGGTCTTCCCAAGGCTGACCAATCTCAAGACTGGTGAAAGCCTGTGTTCATACTAATTCTTAGTACATCATGGGCAGGCGACACAGAATGCAGAGCTTGATTTAAACAAGTCAAAGTCATCCACATAATATATTGGCATTGTTACGCAAAAGCCATTGGCACTGATATCTTGTCCCAAAGGTTAAAGTGCAAGTGGTAAAGAGAAACACATTTCTGATCCCTGAAATGTTTCGGAAGCTGGTTGCAATTTTAAAGAAGATATTTTGTGGTTTCTGTCCATTATATACGTTGCTGGCGTATAATGGACTCTGAGGTTAAACAGAGCCAGGGGACTCAGCCACCTCTAGCTCACTCTGAACATGGGAAAAGTGACAGAGAGACAAAGAGAAAGGAGGACAAACAGCTTTGTCATATTTGGTGACTTCGGCATTCAGTATCATCTCAGGGAGGCTGAAAGAGTCACAAACAACAGAGTTTTGTCCCAAACACAGAAAAGGAGCCCTCGTTCTCTGCAGCCGCCGGATTCCACTGGAAGAGCCATCAGACCAAATGGGATTTGCAAAATGCAAACTTCCTCTAGTGCTCCCTAGAAAGCCAGTGTCGTTGAGAGCCCCAAAAGGCTTAGAGATGCGCACATCCCATCTCCAAGCCACACCTACCTTGACTCCAAAGAAAGACTTGCGCTGATAGAAGCAGCACAGGGCTGCAGAGAGGGCGTGGAAGGCACTGCATTCCTTAGGCATCCTGTCTTCAGTCCCTGACACCACACACCTTCATCAAAGTTAAAAGGAAGGGGGCATTGGATGGCGGAGTCCCAGTCCCAGGCTCTGCTGCTCCTGTCCACAGCCAGCAGCCAAGGGAGTGAGTCGGCTCCTTCTCCCAGGCCGGTCTGTGACTTTTCCCCTCCGCTGAAGCCAATAGGATCCACTCGCTCAATTCTGACCGGCTTGTGTCCAGCCTGCCATCACACGGTGCCAGAAATTCTCATGTGACCAGACTTGATGAAATTCTAACCCCTCTTAGAAGAGGGCTTGTGCTTTAGCTTTTAGCTGTCCCCTAATTCAGAGGCCAGGCAGAAATCGTTATACCCACCCCACCCCCACTCTGGGCAGCCTTCCCTTTTCAGGGCTGGAACACAGCACTGGCAATCGGCTCCCAGTGGCTTTGTTTGCTTCTCACCCCAGCACTCGGGGGCTTTTTTAGAAGCAGGGCGAGCTGTGCGCCATCACACCATCTTCGCGTGAGACAGTGGTTCCTTTGAGGAAAGGTGGCCCACAGGTGATCAGGCTGTGGCTTTCCCTGAGAGTCATCTTAGAAGTTCTAAGCAATCGGGCGGGATCTGGATCTCCATGCCCACCGCCAGAGCTGTTTACTTTTAATTACTGCTCCTGGCAGTCCGTTTGCAGCTGATAACACTGGCACGGTCCTCATTATTAGCAAAGCACTATTGCCTTTTGGCGTTTAATTAGCAAGTCTGTCGGCAAACACCCAGAAGGGCCTATGTCCTCCCCACCTGGCCATGCAGCCGGAGGGAGGATAGGGATTGAGTGCGCCCTCCCGACCCAGATGTTTGTCCTCCTCCCTCTAAGTCCTTCACTTAACTGCCTACCCTGCTTAGCCCTGCTTCAACACACAAGCCCTGCATTCACCACCACCAAGGAAGGTCTTTCTAGAAGACTCTAGAGAGAGAGGCCTACTCAGAGCCTCAGAACACCTTGAGGGGGGAACCTGTAATTTCCCTCATTCTTGGAAGTTACAGTTACAGTGGACACTCAACTATTCTGCCATTTATTTATTTATTTATTTATTTATTAGCATTTTGTTTTTGTTTTGTTTTGTGGCTGGTCGGTTTGGTTTGAAAATCAAGCCCAGGTTTTGGCCACCTAGCTCTCCCTTCTCCTGCCAGTCCACGGATGAGTTTACTCTCAGCGGCTCCAGCCCCTGTCAAAAGCAGGATGTGTCCTGAAGTTTCCTAAAACTTTACCCAGGCGGAGAAACTTGTAACAAGGGAGAAATAGAACCTATTCATTCCAGCAAGGAATGACACCGGATGAGGCATGAGAGAGGTATGAGAAATATCCAGCGGGATTAGTGGCAAAGTTTCTGAGGCCATGGCCTTTGCTCTAGGTCAGAACCGCCTATAAAAATGGGGAATTGTTTGTCCAGTGCCCAGTGAGAAGCTTCTATATTTGATCAGCCGCAGGCCCCACACGCTCCAGAAGAGGCAGGGGGTCAGGGTCCTGAAGGCTCTCCAGGCTTGGGAAGCGCCAGGGAAGCTGCTTTAATTTCTCCTTGCATGAACTTTCCTTCCTCCCTCCCATGTGCTGCATTGGAGAGGGGCTTGGCTGTCCCCGAGAGCTCCTAGGCCTGTAAAGTCTACCTGAGCCATCAAATATTTAGGGGAACCTCAAACTGGCACCTGAGATGGCTAGCCCAGCGTTCGTCCAGTTGGTAGGTCAATATTGTCCTTTAGGGTCCATATCTTGCACCCAGAAGGAAGCATTTTCTATTTGCTAGCGTTTCTGTGAGATAGGTTCAAAGGGTAAGTCAGTCTCCAGGGTGTCTTTGCTGCAGTGACTCATCAGCCAGGCCAAGAGCCACTACCAAAGGGGCCCCAAGGGGCCCAGTTCACAGACGTGATTCCCTTGGCAGGAAATGACAAGCTCCTTCAGGCTAAAAACCTCTCCAATGGCTGGAAAAATACTTCCTGGGTCCAGGTAAAGGAGCTTTCTCACTCCTGCCTCTTACAGAGACTCAGAAAGACCGGTCAGCAAAGAGCATCTGAACTCCAGCAAAAGGAGAGTATATTCCTCAAAAATATATATTACTGTGTGCCTCTGATGTCGGGGGGCGGAGCATACCGTGCACATAGCTTGGAGGAAATGCCATGAAGCTGGCACTCTTCTCCCAGCTGTACGTAGGTTCTGCGGATCACACCCAGGACACTAAGCTTAGATGGTAAACGCCTTCTCTGGACCATCTTGCCAGCCCTAGAAATACATTCTTGAAAGCAAATCTGTCAATACTGTGTACATAAATTACACAGAATTATATATGTGCTTCATATATAGCCAGTGCTTCAGAGTCAAGAAAGAACAGAATAATGCCATTCAGGTCACTACAGAGTCACTGCCCTGTCACCTAATGATTTCCCTAGCTAAGAACTGTCCACCAAAATGGCCAAAGATGTTTTATCCATAATTAAGAACAGGTGGTAACTGTTTCTTGAACACTTTATGCTTTTGTTCCACATGAAAAAAAAATAATTTTTGAAGCAGCACTTAAAAAAAGAAATCTTTATTTTCTTCTAAAATGGCCAAGGAGAAACTAAAATAATGTATTCTCGCCACTAAAGATGCTAATTGCATGAGATTCCAAAGTGCCCTTCAGTGTCTGGTTGTGAGTTTAAATGTCTCCTATCCACAGTGATCAATCACCCCATTCTCTCCACAATGAGTCTTCTATTCTAGCTGCAAAGAAACAGAAGACCAGAATGGACTGTTATTCTGCAGAGAACAAAGGACCAGAAACTCCATCTTTGGACTGCAGAGCCCACTTAGCTGATCACATGAAAGCTAAAAGAAAAGATTTTATAGAGCTTCGTAATTAAACCTGTCATTTGTGTAACCACACGAAAATGTTGACACCTGGAGAAGTGGTTCTCACAGATGCCTTGGTACATGAAATTTGAAACCAGTTCAGACTCAGGGTTTTCTAAACACCACGCCTTTCTGCGAGTGGGAATAGAATCCTATAGCTCCCAATAGAACCTTAGAAGGAAGGAGCCAGTGGGCAGAACTCTAGGAAAGGTGGCTCTGGGGTGTTCTGAAGCACTCCCTTCAGGCCACCCAAGAGGCTTGCATCTTTATACCAAGAGAAATCACTGGTAGGTGGTAAGGTTAAGCTAGGCAGCCATGCGGACTCTTGCAGGAATTCCCTGTTCCTGAAGTCAAACACTGTCCACACCCCATTCAAAATAAAGACTTCAGCTGCAAAGGGACACCCCCCCAGCCCCCACCAAACATACCAAATTGCTGTCCTCAAAGCCAGGCTTCCCTTAAGTAGCCCTACCAACTAACCCACCCTACGCAGTAACCATGGAAACTGGAGCCTCCTGCCAGCCACGTTCAACAGAGGCATGCTTCCTGTTGGCAACAGCCATTGGCTCCTTTCCCAACGTGTCAGAGCCACCCCAAGTAGAAGCAGGGCCCCCAGTAATGACTGACACTCTCACTGATGGGGCATGGTGGGAGGAAGAAGCAGCAGCTATCTTTCACTGTCCAGGACATCAACCTGGACATCCAACCCTTCACCACCTCACCATCAAGTCATCGAGTTCACACGGAGCTGCTCTGAGTCATGCAGTCCTGTGGTTCACTGTTGGCGATCAGTGAACTAGAAGACACTGTCCAGGGCTGCAGGGTCCAGCTAAAAATCCCTGCCCTGAGTATCAGCTGGGATGAACATCAGTCATGTGATCAAAATAGCTGAGCTTCTCATGGGGATGGTAAGATTCCTCTGTCTGTGTGCCTCTCTTTCAAATACATACACACACACACACACACACACACACACACACAGATACACACAGATACACACACACACACATATACTCACAAACACACACACACACCTCTGAAGGTCTCTCCTCCTGTACATACCACCAATCCTTTCTGACTTGTGGTTTGTTTTTGGTTTCCACCAAGTCCTAGTGACCTGGATTTTGGTGAACAAAGGCATCTTTAATGAGCTACGGAATAAAGCCAAAGAAACCAGCTCTCTGCCTTCGGTGTCCCTGCAAAAAGGGAAAGGTAACTTGGCTTTGCAACATGACACTCTGCAGTTTCACTCCCTGAGGATGTATCTGTGAGGCACATGCCTGGGAAGAGGAGGTAGGTCTGCTTCCTAAGATGTCTGGTCTGCACCTGCCTGATTCTGAACAGACACAGGCGTCTCTAACTTCCAAATGTCCCAGAGTGAGCGTATATACAGCATCCACTCTGCATTTCACTTTCAAAATAGTGGTCAGTTAATTGCTTGAGACACTGGACACTTTCTTATAAAACAGTCTCTGTGTCAAGGATGTCTCCATGCTGTAGGCTAACTGCTCTGAATATCCACGGCAGGCTGGACTAAGCTGGGATGCATGGAAGGACAGGTATATTATTAAGTTCCTCTTCGTGTTAGAATTGTTTCAATTTCTGGTCAGCTCTGTCACCCTGTTCTAAGTTGAGGAGCATCTGTAGGGCAGAAGAAGCTGATGTGATTGTCACATACACCTCCACACAAAGAGCCACAGGGCCTGATGGAACAGAGTTGGTCTCAGATACCCCCGAGAAAGGATAAGGCTGGAGAAGAAGCTAGACAGAGCCGCTAAGATTGTTGAAGAGAGTCCAACACATTACCCACTGGGCAAATGAGATTCCGTCCTTGCTCCAAACAGGGATGTAAGCCAGACTAGGTGGGCAGAGAGTAGGATGTGCTGTTGAGATCTTTGCTGCTCTGGGTTCACAAGCACCTGCTGTGCTCTGGCGGATGCAGTCTCTAGAAGCAGGCTCTCCAGTGCGACAGACACTCAGGCATCTGCATCTCAGGTTGACAGTTTCCCCAGAATTCTCAAGGGGGATGAGGGATGATGGCTGTTAAATGGTCTCTTTCAGGAAACAGTATCGATCTGCCCAACACAAAGACTAAGTACAGTCTTCGCAAATAGATTCCTTTCTATTGGACATCAGGTCCTTGCCCCTCCCCCCAACAACTTTATGATTCTCCAAACAGCTATTAAAATTGCATAGCTGAATAACGTGAAGCAATAGGCAGCCTTGAGTTTTCTTTCATACTGTTATGTTTTATAATTCTACCCTAGATATCACTCTATCAAAAACACCTATCATCTCCTGGTATCCCCTTGGAAATGCTGTATTTCACGCACTTCTGTTTCCATACTGTGGCATTACAGTAGAAATTAAAAGAATATGCACACAGGCTGGGGCTGTAACTCAGTTGGCAACGTACTTGCCTAGCACAAAGGAAGACCTGGCTTCCATATCCCAGTACTGCATACACTGGATGTGGTAGTATTCTCCTATACTCCCAACACCTAAGAGGATCCGAGTGCAAGGTCATCAGTCTAGGACCTTATGTATCCCAGATCCTGTCTCAAGAGGAGGAGGAGGAGGAGGAGGAGGAGAGTATAAGATGTAGGAATTTCAACTTCTCAATCAGTTAGTCTCAGACCACTTGGCAGGCTTGGGCATCCTTTAGTAGAAAGCCAGGGGCCCTCTTCCCAGAACAAGAGGCAGATTCATGATCCTTGATATAACATTTCAAGGGGCTCCTATAGATCCTCTGTAAGTCCTGGGGAGTCTAATCCATCCAGGGGGGGTTCAGTGCCTCCTTTGCCAGGCTGCCTCCCATTCCACAGTAACCATGTAGACATCACACGCAGAGCAAAGCTTGTTTCTGATATCTCTACTTCTGGGTTTTCTCTGCTGTACACATTGCCTTTTCCTTCCCTCCTACTTTTAGTAAGTGAAAACAACATAAAGAGCTGACAGGCAATAACTGCAGAAGTGGCACAGAGGTCCCTCTGTGCAGAGGAGCCTTCAGGGAGTGCCCTACCCCCATCAGGACCAACTGAGTTCTTTCCCATCTTACAGGCACTTCTGCAAATTGGCACCTTCCAAAACTGAGCCGTGAGACAGACATCCAGTGGTTCTAAAGAGACTCTGATCATGTTCCAGACGTCAATGCTGCACCAGTAGCTAGCTGAGGTGACCTTGGGAGATTATTTGACCTCTAAAACCTCAAGCTGCTCCCCAAACATACCAGGTGATTACAGGCATCGAATGAGATAACAATATAAATCCTGTCCCCCAACACATGGAAGGCACAGTCTGCAAATGTGAGCTTCCATTCCTCTTTGGAAAAAGGCACTAGAAACCACCCTCTATGCTGCTAACTCCCAGATGCCGGGCGACTCGACCTGTGTCCTCAGAGAAGGTGGACAATGACTGAGTCACTGCCTGACTGCAGCTGGTGCTGGGGACCCTTCTGAATTTTTAAAACTAAGGAGGAGATAGATGATCAAGAGTTTTTAGCCTTAAAAGTATATTTTAATCCTCAACTTCAAAACCTGATCACCGGAAGTCATATGAAGGGTCTTTAGTCACACTTGCTCAGATGTCTCAGAGGGTCCCCTGCATCTTTGTTATCTGATGAGCTGTTGATGGAGACAGGCAGGACACATAGCCACAGTATCTGCCTCCATGCCTACCCCAGAGCCCATCTACTATTGGACACCCCTGTCCCAGCCAACCTGCCTGAGCACCTATGGGTAATCCATGGGATCTGAGTGACACCCCCGCCACCATCATTGTCCCTGTACCACTCTGGCTGCAGAATTAGACTTCAATCTATATTCTGACCTGCTGTCCTGCCAATCTCACTCCTCCAACACCTCCGTGCTGGGTGGCTGTTGCCATGACAACAGATCTTTGGCTTCTACCTAGAGTGCCCGAGAACCATCTCCCAGGTGCCTTATTTCCTCATCCTGCTCTGGTCCATATTTCTGGACTGTCTGATATTTACTTATTTCTAGAGTCATGCTGTGTCTAGCCCCATGAAGGTTGTGCCGTGCCCCTCCCACCCACAACGCAAGCTGTTCTAATTTATACTGCCTGTCTGTATTCCCCTGAGAAGCTATTCTCTGCCTCCACTTCTTCCCCTTAAGCCTGCAACAGCAGGCATCCGCCAGTCGCAGCGAGGACTGCAGAGGCACAGGGCAGGCAGGCACCAGGAGAGACCACACTCATTTCAACTGCGACAGAAAATAGTGGAATTAATTCCTTCACGATCAAGCTTAGCCACCTGAATGAAAAACACTTCAGTAGAAAAATGGTCTTTTGTCATGTCAGAAACAACCTGGCTATTATCATCTGAATGATACAGTGATTAATCCTGCATTCTGCCAAAATAGCACTGAAAATCAGTCTGTATTAGGAGCTCTTAACTGGGGGTGAAGTATGGCTTCTATGAGCCATACAAACCACTGGGTGATCATTTGCTCACTGGAGAAATAGGTTAGAGCTTATACACAATTCCCAAACACTTAGGGGACCTAGAAGTACCCACTGATTGGTTATTCACTTTTTTAAAAAGTAACTTAATTTATCTATTAATTAATTAATTGTGTGTGCGCGCTCACACGCATGTCCAAGCTTCTATGTGGGACTCTGCCATCTCTTTCACCCTGTGGATCCTGAGGACCAAACTCAGGTCACCAGGCTTCCTGGGAGGTACCTTTACCTGCTGAGTCATGTCACCAGCCTGAGATTGAGAAAGACTTTCAACAGCCAGTAGAAAGGAAGTGGGCAAAATAGCCTATTGACCATGACTGGACATGCAAAACACTTGTCTGGTTGCCATGGACACGGGTTGGCTTGGCAGGGCTGTTCCTGTTAAGAGGAAGAGCCAGGGAAGCAGCGTTGAGACCCCCTCATGGCTGTGAAGTAGCTTTCTCCTGTGAGAGGGGACAAGCCCTTGCCCTCCTCTGGTGGGAGGGCCTTGTGTGTCACAGTAAATGTGGACTATGTACAAGACTGATCTCAGCAGCCCCTTGGCAGCCACACATCTGGGGAGTGCATCAAGAAAGGCCGAAGCGGCCATCCACATCTCTCTACCTCATTTCCTAGTGTGTGACGTTCCCAAGGGCCAGAATTTCTGCTGAGAATTCTACTGGTGTCTCGGTGTCTCGTTTAGCACACTAGGAGGCGGGCATCATTATCACCATGCTCTGGGCAGCAAGCAGTAGTTCTTAGAGTGAGCAATGAAAGCAAGCCAGAACCTGCTTTAGCTGATGTGCTAATAGAAGCATCACACCTGGCTGCCAGGACCAGGACACTCTAATCTAAAGCAAATCCAGGAGGCAGACCTCCCCTCATCCAGCGACAGACAGTCCAGCAGCACAGGCTGAGGGTTCATCTGCAACGTCAGGGATACTGGACAACGTGTAACTGGCAGGGAAGTGTAGCTCACAGACTGGGGATGCTGAGAACAGAATCTCTGGACCAGGAGGCAGCAGGGCCAGCAGGGTGATAATTGCAGGCCAGGAACACCTCTGTGTATAGACCTCCTGTGCCCTTGGTGGGGAAAGGCCGGATCCGAAGGCTCACTGTGAGAGACTGCATTGATCAGCAGCCAATGTCTTCACTTCCTTGATGGCTGCCAAGTACAACGATGTCTTCAGAAGGGACATCTAAAAGGTCAATATTTTCTTTACTTGGTGCCTAGGGTGAGGACAATGGGTTGTTTTTGCCAGTGTTCAAAGGCTAGTACAATGCCTTCAACCCCCACCCTGTCCCTGTGCACCTTACAGTGTTTTCTTCCCAAGTAGGTGGGAGGGCTGGGTGGGGGGGAGGGGGAGGTACCAGGGTGGGCGGCAGGAATGGGTCTGGATCATTATCTGGAACACTGTGTCTTAGGGCTGGGCTTAGGGCCGGGTCACTTGTGATAACAAATGTGGGAATCTTTCCAAGGCCACACAGGTGATACTCGGGGAATGCACAGCTCTCCCAAGGTTCCCACTTCTACCTTCTCTGTCACAGTGGCCACCATGACACTATCCAGCCCATAAATAAACCAAAGAGAGTGAAACTGCAGAGAGCTGCGTACAGGTTTTAAAAAGATGGGAAAGGGTATGGGGAGGTATATCTGCAGAGTTTGGCAGTCATGTGCTAACACAGTATATGTGTATCCCAAGAAGACAGAGATAATTAGAAAAATAGCCTACTATGATCCTAAACATTTATGGGGAAATGTGTAAATACCAGATGGTGGTGTTGGAAATATGATCATAACAAATTCAAGAGACTAGTGAGAATGAAGCGGTTTTTTAATATATAATGCTGCAGAAAGGGGGACACAGCAGAGAAAGGGCAGAGACGGCTGGTACGTTGATTTGGCATAAGAGGGCATCTTTAAAAGTTCCCTGACTAGGAGAACTTCCTGTCCTTTTCTCCCATTGGCTGGACAGATGAATAAGCCTGCCCCTTTTCTGATGAGGGCTCAGTCACTTAGCAGACTTCCTGTAACCTTACAACTCAGAGCTGGCAGCCCTAGGGGGGGGGGGGGAGGAGGGGAAAGGGGGAGGGGTGTCTCTTGCCTCCTGCTTATCCGTGACTGCTTATTGAGAGCAGACCGAACAGTCTAATTCAGTGCTTATCAATAGCTCAGCGTTACTGGATAGCATGTGCCTTCACCCTTGCGATGGATGTGTAATCCGGTCAGAGTACTGGACAGTGAGCTGTCTCAGGACGAACATGTGACCAATCTGAGAGCTTCCCTGGGATTTTTCAACTGGAATTGAGGAAGAAGCTCCCCTTTCCTTCGGAATGGGAATTGTTAAGACAGAAGTGTAGGCTTCCACTGTGTGATCCATGCATAAAGCTGATCTGAGAAAATACAGCGCCTGCACTGAGAGAGGCAGACACAAGAGACTAGCAGCCTTGGGGTGTTCTACTTCCCAGAAGGAGCAGCGGCAAAGACTGCCCCACCCAGGCCCTTCCCAGAAGGCCGTCTACTACTTGGTATCATCAGTTAAGTTTACAGGATCACTTATCGTGTGATTCAAACTTGAGATAAACCCAAGCACCGGACCCTTTATCAAGCTTGGGAGTGAAGGAGATGGAATGGGGTGTCCTTAAAACTTGTTCTCCTAAAATGTTTTCTTAAAATGTCAGTGACAATGAAGTCGAGCTTAAGTTCAAGGTCTTCGCTAGCACACCGTGTTGGGCACACCGCTGCTGTCTTGTGTGCGATCTCTGCGTCTGAGAGATGCTAAAAAAGAAGCCGACACGAGCTGACGCTGCATGAAGCCATGCATATGATTTTCCCGGTTAATAACAGGGCTCTTTGCTGGTGTGTCAGCAGCAGGTGGAAATGAACGGCCTTCCTCAGTCTGTTCCAGGGACTTAACAAGTGGAAGAACTGAGTTGTCCTGAGTTTTCTGGGAGAGAGAAGACATGGTTGCCTTTAGGGGGTAGGAGAGGGAGATTGGAACTAGGATGTTCTGTGTCAGTGAGTACGGGTGTGAACCTTTGAGCCACGCACAGCACCCTCCCAGGCTAGGGGCAACTGTGAACCAACATCTTACAAATTCCCCTTGGCAGGCCCTGGCATGATCTACTATCTTAAACTTCTGGAGGACATTTCTTAAAGGCCATTTGGCTATTTGCAAAACCACAGGACCAGATTCAGAGGTCTTGCAAAGCCAACCCCTTCCAGAAGCCAGGAGCCCCTCAAGTGGTCAAACCTAAGAGATAAACTTGAAGGCATGAAATTGACACCATCTCTACACACACTCAAATACCCCTTAGATTTGTTCTGTAGCCGGGGTTAAAGGGCTTGGAAGCCCTGGTTTTCAGTCACCATGGCCTTTGGGGAGTTCCTTCTTCCTCCCACGGCTTTCCTTATGCCCAGCTCGGAGCTCCAGCTTCCACCCTGTCTCCTGGGCACAGCTGTTAGAATGACTGATGCGCTTTGAAACCATCTTTTCATAGTCACCACAACATTCAGCACATATGTCTAAATATAATAGGGGCCAGGAAACGCTGAGCGCTGTGTAGAGATTCTCAACCCACAGTTCACAAACACCTTGGCAGAAGGATGTATAAGAATCGTCCACATGTATTTCGGGGGACATGGTTTTTATTCATCTTAGATGTAGAAAAGTAGGGAACCTATCCTCTGCTCCCCCAAAAGTCAGGAGTAATGAGGCTTGGCTATATTGGGTTGCTCTGAGGCATGTCTACGGGAGTCTCTCTTCCATTTTTAGAGTTTTATGATTTACTTTTATGTCATGGGTGTGGGTGTTCTGCCTGGATGTATGTATATGTGCCACATGCATGTAGTGATTATGGCAGTCCAAAGATGATGTAAGGTCCCCTGGAGCTGGAGTTAAGGCCATTGTGGGCTGCCGTGTGGGTGGTGGGAACTGAACCTGAGTCTCTGCCAAGAGCATCAAGCACTCTTCACAGCTGGGCCACCTCCCCATCCCTGGAGGGGACTGTCTTCATTAAATTAACTGAGGTGGGAGGCTCAGCCCCCTGTGGACAGCACCACTCCTTGGATTTGGGTCCTGTATTGTATAAGAGTAGAGAGAAAAGTGGGCATGTATGCATTTTTTTTTTTTTTATTCTTTATCTGTTCTTGGACGTGTTGTGACCAGCTGCCTCAAATTCTTGCCTTGATTTCCTGGAAATAGCGGACTATAAACTGGAATTGTAAGTCAAATGAAACCTTTCTCTCCTAAGCCGCTTTTAGTCAGAGTGTTCTATCTCAACAACACACAGGAAACCAAGGCAGACTTTTCTCATTTTAATCCAAATAATCATCTTGGTCCCTTAGTCTGCAAGCAACCTGGGATTCCAAACTGGGAGGAGGCGAGGCAAAATGAGTTAGTTCTCAGCTCACACCGCCTCCGCTCTGCTCGGGTCCAGGCTGCTTCTATAAAGACCAGGAGGACACGGAGCAGAGCAGAGTCCACGCAGGACAGATTCAACTGAGCACACAGACCCCGCTCCTAACACAGCCACCTGGGCCTGGGAAAGACCAGAGCCCAGCTGGAGCCCTGGGGCACAGGAAGCGGTCCATCAGCTCCGTGGTTTCTTCTGCACAGAAAGCTCTTTGGAGAGGGTGAATGGAGGCTTTATGTAGTAAGTTCTCATCCACAAGCTAATAAATATGTGGAATGGCCTCTCAGACCAGGTTCCTGCAGCCTGGACACTGAGGTCATTCAAGAAACAATTAGATGCCATCTGGAGAGAACTGGGAAATTGCCTCAGAGGGCCAAACAGTATGTTCTCATTCCCAGGGTCTGACACAGCCTTATCTCATTCCTGGAGAGGAGGGCACGGAGGCTGGCCAGCTCATCCACACACAGAACGAGCAAGCGTGTGCTTGGGCAGCTGATAAAAACTGATGGGTCAGGAGAGCATGCCTTTCCAGCGCGCCCCACGTAAATCCATCCCCCTAAATGAATTTATCCCTTGCCTGCACTTTCACTCCAAGCATAGTGTCTTTGTTGTAAATCGGGCCTTGGCCTCATCTACAGTAGGGTATGCACAGCTTTAATATAAAGTAATTACAGATTAGCAAAGGCTTCTGGCCCAGCCCTGTGCAGTCTATAGTGATTAATGATTTAGTTATGTTCAGCTGTTAGGAGCTATACAGGGTTCACAGGTCACCCTGTGGTATGGAACAGGCCCTTGCCTGAGAGCTATTATTTCCATAGTATATTCTCATTTTTTCTTATTTTAAATAAAAATTTAATGTCTTCTCTATATTAATAATCAGTCCTTACATAAAACGCAATTGTTAGTTAAGGCTGAGATGGGGTGTGGGGCAACTTAGATAAAAGCAAAGAGCTATTTGTATTCTAGTATTTCTACAGTTCTTAAGTGCCAGGGCAACCTCAAGTCCAAGGTCCAAGAGACTAAAGCTTCTTTTCATAATACTACTGAGACTTTCTTCGCCTATTACGCTGTGTCAACAGTCACGTGGATGGGGGAAACCTATGCTGGGTGAAACAGATTCCTTAAGAGGATGCAAGGCTGAGGGACCAGCTATACTGATCCTGTCTCCACTCCTGACCATCCCGGGCACACAGTAAGTAAGAAAAGATGCAGACGACACTGTGAGGAGTACTTACTCTCTTTATTGAGTCAAGGTTCACAGAATATGGGCACGGCTGTCGCAAACACACCTGGAACAAACACACCAGTGGTCTGCATCACCCACTGAAGAGCCCCTCTCTCGTGGAACGCCGTTCTTTTTTTTTTTTTTTAAAAGATTTTATTTATTTATTGTATGTAAGTACACTGTAGCTGTCTTCAGATCTCATTACGGGTGGTTGTGAGTCACCATGTGGTTGCTAGGATTTGAACTCAGGACCTCCAGAAGAGCAGTCAGTGCTCTTAACTGCTGAGCCATCTCACCAGCCCCCAGTGGAACGCCATTCTTTAGTTAACAAAGACTATCTAACAAACTGCGGTTATTCGGTTAGTCTCCATTGAGGACTTAATTGGCAGACATTTTCGGGGATGAAACAGAGTGGTCTGTTTCTTCAAAGAAAACAACCGATAAATAGTGTTTGTTACCAAAGCAAAGATTTGAGCTGTCGGTCAAACACTGGGATTTTTGAAGGACTTGTATTCACCACCAAGAAGTTCATAGCTTATCTACACGTTAATGACTTTTCTGGGAAGATTAGTGATGACTATCGGCTAGCTCATTTTGATTGGATACAAAGAGACATGTGAACATTTGAGAGATCCACCTAAACTACTTGAACCAACATTCTTCAAATATCCTACACCCGAGAGCACCACTCTAACTGCAGGACAGACAGATGGACCTTAAAGACCAGAGAAGAAGAGATGCTGGGTGAGGCTCCAGCGTCTAACCTCTCGGGCGAGGCACCCTCCAAGGTCTAGATTAGCATCGCAGGATAACTGTAATTACCTTACGCAGTTGCTTACTAAAGTACTTCTGCCCTTTTAAACCACATACCAGTGTGAGGCTGGGTATCTAACCAAATCAGCATCTAACCAGAACGACCCAGTAAACTGAATGCTAAAAGCAGACACAAGAGAAGCTGTGCCCTCTTCGGCCAGACAGTAAAGAGACCTGCAAAACTGTAAAGCAACGGTATCCTTATCGCTGAGTGGGTTTGTTTGTCTTGGAAAAATGACCATCTTTTCATAAAAATATGCACTTCATCTTTATGCACTGTTCATTTTAAATGAACACACTGAGGAAATATAAAATGTCATAAAATAAAATAAAGAACATGTTAAAATCCTCCCATTGCTGGCTGGGGGGTACCACAGAGGTCAACCACAGAACCTGTGTAAAAGCTGGCCATACACGGCAGCCTGCCTATAATCCCAGAGGCTGGGAATCCCTGGGGTAAGCTGTCCAGCCGGACTAACCAAACGGGTTCACCAAGAGACCCTGCCTCCATATGTAACGTGGAGGGAAATCTAGGAAGACATTCAACATGTACCTTGAGCCTCCACAGGTGCATATACATATAACACATACACACACACACACACACACACACAGAGAGAGAGAGAGAGAGAGAGAGAGAGAGAGAGAGAGAGAGAAATGAACACATAGAACCATATCACCAGAGACATATGAACCACACACATGTGGACATCACACACACATGCAAATAATTTCTTCATTTTAATCTCCAACACAATGGTTATTAATAGTTATAACTCATATAACTAAAGGATTTTTTAAAAAAGGATTCTCAATTTTTAACAATGTAAAAAGGTCTTGACACTAGGAGTTTAGGAATTTTTCTCTAATATACTGACATTGTTTGAGATCATTTGGATCAACCCACAAGTTCTAAGTGTATTCAAGCAGTGAACTGTGGTATAAAAAAGGGAGTGTTTTAGCGTGGCAGTGGCAGTAACACACATGCCTTTAACCCCAGGAGTCAGAGGCAGGCAGGTCTCTAAGTTCAAGGCCAGCTTGGTGAGTTTCAGGACAGCCAGGACTACACAGAGAAACCTTGTCACTAAAAACCAAAATAAAGGAAGGGTGGGGAGGAGTATTTTTTATATATATATATATGAGTATTATATGTATACCAGAGAAAAATGTGTAAACTGAGAGAAATGTGAAAGGCAAAAAGCAAAACCAAACAGAAACATCCCTTTAATTGCCAGGAGAATTTATTTTGACCCAAATGTTATTCACACTTAGCCATTCTGCCACTGGATTTTTTTTGTATTTTTTTTTAAGATCTATTTTTATTTATGTGTATGCATGTCTGTGGCAGTGTTCATGGGGGTCAGAAGATGCCATCAGAGTCCCTGGAACTGGATTTATAGGCAGGTGTGAGCCGTCTGATGTGAGTGCTGGGAACAGAACCCAGGTCCCCTTAGCCACTGGTCCACATCTCCAGTCCCCAGGGATTTATCTTACCTGAAATTCTCGGAAGAATATACTCCCCCCATTCGTCTCAACTGTAACCTCACTGCTCTTCCAGTGCTCCGACCCCTCGCCCCTCCACCCTCACAGCCAGTCCACCAGGTAATCTAGCTCTACCTTTGAGTTACTCATCCAATTCCCCATCTTCCCCACCTCCCCTGCTACCTGGCAGGTCCAAACCCCCAGCCCTGTCACCTGACCACTCGCGTGCCCCCCCTCCCTTCTGCACTTTCTTTTCCTTTCTGTCCCCTAGCAACAAGGAATCCAAAGTGAACCTCAGACATTGTCCAGTCTCCTGCTGTAAAGATTCCAGTCCTTCCTCTGAGGTGTGGGCCCTGTGCGACCTGCCCATTCACCCCGCTCTCTGTCAGTGGCCGGACCCCATAGCAGTTTACTGGCCTCCCTACTGTTCTTCCAGAGCAGAGATGTGCTCTGACCTCCGAGCTAACCCTCACTACTTCACTTTACCCTCTGACCTCCGCTGCCTGGCCCTTCCACACTAAAGTCCCATTCTCTGCCCAGCTCCTTTATGCTAACATCTCCCAGCTCCCTCCCTGCTGAGCCTTTCCTCAGCATGAATCGTGGTCTAACGAGCTGGAGCCGCGGTCTAAGGAATGGCAGTCTAACTAGTCGTGGTCTAACGTCTAACACCGTTAACTTGTTAATTAGGTTGTCCTTCCTAGGGTCACCCCGTCTGCCACCTCCAGAATAGAAGATCAGGAGTTTGTTCAGTGTTGTATCCTCAGCCCTTAGAGAGTTGACAAGCGGCAGATAACGCAGGCTATGCAATGACTACGTGCTATTTTGAACAAGAGGGGACTGGGAAAGCCCAAATGTCATAAGGACATTTTCTTATAAAGAAATTCAGGTTGGGTATCTGATAGCTAAAATGCTTGAATGTTTTAGATTTCAGATTTTTAAAAAATCTGCACACACCACATACACACACACACACACAAATACATACAGAGAGAGAGGGGGAAAAAAAGAAGAGTTAGAGATCTTAGGAGTGCAATCAAAGTTTAAACATGAAATTAATTTATGCCCCCCAAAATACTCTATATGCATTGACCGAAGATAATTTATGCAATATTTTAATAACTTTGTTTATGAAACAAAGTTGCATGGTATGGACGCTCCTATTGTGGCTTTAAGTTGATGATCGGAAAGGTTACGCGTTAGGGAGCATGTGCCGGCTCTCAGATATTCACATTCTGGACACTTACCCTGCACCAAAGGAAGATCGAGCTCATGCATTCAACATAAAGTAATGCATAGTAGCCAACAAAACAAGTCACAAAGAAGTATTTGACGATATATTATTTTGATAATAGATGAATAAAATTCCTTCTGTGTGAATGTCAATTCTCAGAATTTCCCAAGAACATGGTTTCCCCAGCTCCCCAACTCAAGGAATCTCGGTGTAACGTGGCTTGCAGTTAGTCTCTCCTGCTCCTGCCGGGCTGGGCACATCCGCTTGTCCACAGGGGTGGAAAATTCTCTATCAGTCCCCAAAGTACTGATATCTATTTCTGCCTTGCTAAATCAAGCACCCTTCAGTCTAATCAACTGTCAGATCACAATGTAAATGCAAGGAAAGTTTAACGTGCGTAAAACTTCAGGCCAACCCTAATTGTCTCCACCCAAACAACTCAGACAAAAGGCTCCATGACTTCACGCTACCTTGAATGGAGCCAACACAGCCCCTTTTTCTGAAGTTGAACTATAACGTGCTATGTTACCACATTTCATCTTAAGAGCTCCCATAGTGTTCAGAAACAGCTAAAGCCAAATGCTGCATTGTTGTGACATGTAGTGACCACTAGAGGGCAGAGTTTAATAGGAAACAACTCCAGGGCTAAAATCCTGGCCCCTTTGGATGCACCTAAGGCATGGAGAAAACAAGCTCTCCTAAATAGATAGGTCTAAGTCACAGATGACGACAGAACTACATCTCTAAAACTTTACAGGCTTACATCTCTAAAAATTTAGGACACCTCTTACTAAATATGTGAGTATTTAGGGCAAAGTGACACCAGTTTTCATCTTGAACAGCAGGTTAGCAAGAGAAGGCAGACCAAGGCTGCATTTAGGAACCACTCAACCATCTTGAAATTGATACTCTCAGGAAATTCTGGGACATTCTTACAGACATAAGTCATATTTGCTTTGGGGAACATAAAGAGTTTTGGAGCCTATGGCTTAGGGGCACACACCTGGAATTCCAACATGTGAGAAAGCTGAGGCAGGGGGATGATTCAGGTAGCCTGGGCTCCATGGACCCTCCTTTAGATGTACCTTGTATCCAGTCGCATATCATTCAGGCACAAAATATTCTTATTAAAATTATTACGAGAACAAGAAGAAGAGTCCCCTAGCTTCAGAGCTGAACTGTTTAAAATGCACAGCCATGAAGAGAGAGTTCACAGGGTGACCCAAGAGTGACCCTCAAGGTTGCCTACAGGATCTGGGGAAGGGCCAAAGCAGTGAGTCTGAGGCAAGTGAACCCAGTGCACACATGGAGCTGGAACAGCAGCCGCTACCTCTTATTTACAGGGTACCAATCATATCCTAGGTTCTGGGCTAAGAAGTTTACATGTATTAACTCATTTAACCCCAGATTCCTCCACTTACTGGCTCCGGGAAATTTCAGTCAATGCCTAAGAAAGGGCTAGCAAGAACCAGTTTGGCGTTCGTGCTTGCTTACCAGTGTGACTGTGACCAATAAGCACATACTCTGTGGCTTTAAAATAAAACCGGGTGTGGTGGTGCATTCTATAAAACCAACACCTGGGAGCTGGAGGGGGAAGAGCTCTGCAAGTTTAAGACCAGCCTCGGCTACATATTGAATTCAAAGCCAGCATTGGGTACACAGCAAATCCCTGCTTAAAAAAAAAAAAAAAAAAAAAAAAAAGAGTATTCTTTCCTAGTTTCCAGATATTCTCAAGGCCACCTTCTCCCTAAAGCACCCAGGGAACATTAAGAGCAGGAGCTTGAATGAGGGACAGTGCAGGCGCTTCCCTGAAATCAGCCTTTCCACATTTCGTCGTATGCCCAGGGAAGAACACAAATGCAGTCCCTCTCTACCACTAAGTGTAAGGTCCTGAATTCAGGGTGGCCACAGGGGTCAGCAAACCCCAAGTATAATGATGGAGCCTCGCCCTAGGAAAACCATCTCCTTGGTCACTGGCTACCCCCTCCTGGGTAAGTGCTCTGCCACAGTTTTGAGGCAGGGTCTCTTGCTGAACCTCGCGCTCACTGATTAGGTTACACTAGCTGGCCAGTGACCCCCAGGCAGCCTGTCTGCCTCCCCAGTGCTGAGGTCACAGGCATGTGCTGGTGCACCCCTTTGTAAAGGCTGCTAGGGGTCCAAACTTGGATCTTCATGCTTTCCTGACTGAGCCACCTCTCTACCCCAGCATCATCTCAATTTGGTCAACTGATCTGCAAAAAGAGACAATCTCCAAATAAGGTTTCATTCACAAATACTGAGGTTAGTTAGGATTTCAACCTATTATTTCCTGGAGGATCTTCTCCTGACTTGATTAGACCTATAAAAACCTTATGTATAAATAAGGTCACATGCCCAGGGTACTAGAGGTTACATTTTCAATATATTTTTATCAGTGAACACAGTTTAACCCAAATTGAAATCATAGTACCAGCTTCAAGCCACTCAACTGTTCTATCCCAAAACCTTATAGGACAAGGGCAAGGTTCAGGCCTGGGGACAGCAGGAGGGACAATGGTGGAGTTTAAAGAGTAAGGAAAAGGACAGGACTGACATGAGATTAGAAGCAGACAGACCCTAGGGGGTTTTAGGCCCAACCATGGGGCAGATTCTAAAAGAAGCCACAGGCCTGATGCTTGCTTGCCAGTTTTCTAGGGACCTCTCCACCTCTTCTGGAGTCTAGGTCCGTGGTTCTCAACCTGTGGGCTGAAACGCCTGTGACCTTTTCACAGGGGTCACATATCAGATATCTTGCACATCAGATATTCACATTACAATTCACAACCATAGCAAAATAACATTTATGAAGTAGCAATGAAAATAATCTTCTGGTTGGGGGGTAGCCACCACATGAGAAACTGCATTAATGGGTCACAGCATTAGGAAGGTTGAGAGCCACTGATCTAGGTAGTTCAGAAAAGCCACCGTGCGCCAAAGGGCTGTGTCTTAGTCAGGGTTTCTATTCCTGCACAACATCATGACCAAGAAGCAAGTTGGGGAGGAAAGGGTTTATTCAGCTTACATTTCCATACTGCTGTTGATCACCAAAGGATGCAGGTCAGAAAGCAGGAGCTGATGCTTCCCCTGGCTTGTTCAGAGTACTCTCTTATAGAACCCAAGACTACCAGCCCAGAGATGGCACCACCCACAATGGGCCCTCCCCCTTGGTCACTAGTTGAGAAAATGCCCTGCAACTGGATCTCATGGATGCATTTCCCCAACTGAAGCTCCTTTCTCTGTGATAACTCCAGCTGTGTCAAGTTGACACAAAATTAGCCAGTACAGGCTACATGCACTTCAGCTTCTCAACGACTGTAAACTCCCAAGGAATCCATATTTGCTTTATTCTATTCACTGGTCAAATCAGACCCTCGGGCTGCCCTGGCAGAGGAGTGTCTGACCTGTGGAGTCATCTAGATAAGGTCCAGTCAGAGCAGTCAGGCCTCACTCAAACACCAGGATGTCTGCGTACATCTCTTTATCCAGTCAGAGCCGACCGGATCAGCAAAGCTAATTCTGCTCGAAGCCAGCATGTCTGCCCTACAGGATGCAGCTGAGCCCCGCGTGGTGTGGCAATGCGTTGCATCTGTGAGACTGCAGGCCTGGCACAGGGACTCACAGCTTGGTCATGAGGCAAGATACGGGTGATCCAGGTGAGACGACGTTGCACAACGGTTAAGTCAGCATGAGCTGACAGAATTTTCTCTTGGAAGCCGGAGGAAACACATCATCAGAGAGGCAGGAGGGGAGGGTGGAATCGGCAGGCTAAGGTAGGGCTCTGCTACGCCGCCATACCAGGAGAGTACAAAAGCAGCCTCGGGCAACACTTAGTACAAGTCTATGGACCCCAATAAAATGTTAATACACCAAAATATGAATTCTGTATAATTTTACCACTTTTTAAAATTAAGGGTGAAAAACCCTTTAAACTAAAACGCCACTTTTAGCTATTGAAAAATTGGGGGGTGGGGAGGTAGCATAAGAGGAGGGGGTGAGCCAGACTTGGCTCTGAGTGGGAGTTTCCTTATCCTTGCTCTAAACATATCTTCAAAGCTCATGGTTGGTTTACAATGGTGGTAACAAGGTTTCTACTTGGGACTCTCCTTCCTGCTCACAAACTGACCAGCTCCTGGCAAGATCCCAGGCTCTCCTGTGAACTTGAGCTGCCCCCAGCTTCCCTTCCGTCACCTGCTCCATTCAAGTCCTGCCAGGATCTGCTGGCCTGCTTGAATACAACGGCTTCTAATTCTCCCTCCAAATGGCCTCTGGCGACACCTGGCCTCCCTCCCCGTGGTCACTGCCTCTCCCTGAGGTAAACACGCCAAGTCAGTTTCCCCTCACCGGGCCCCTCCTGACTAACATGGTGAGTGCCCAGGAGAGACTTGGAAAACATCTGGGGCATGAGTGAGCCTACAGAGTCTCTAAGAGCACTGTCTCCATCTGCTGGGAGATCTGTCCTCCCCGAGCAGCACATCTCAAACTGGAAACTTGCCCTGTTGAAGTGGCAGTCCCCAAAGGCCAAAAGAGGAGATTGTCGATTCCGTTTAAAGGCCAGGCTAATTTGCATTCAGTACATGTCTCCCTTTTCAGTACAATCCTGTGAGCTTTGACAAATGACCAGTTGGGTAATTATTTCTACAATCAAAGACATTCCCCTGTCATTCTCTCAAAGTTCCCTTTTAGAGATACCCTCACTTCCCTTCAACCATGGACTCATTTCTGTCACCAGAGATGTGATTAGAGCTGGTAGACTTTGAAAGATTTAAAAAAAAAAAAAAAAAAAAAAAAAAAAATGGTTTTTTTTTTTTTTTTTTTTTAAATTATGTGCATGCATTGTCCGTGTGGGGTTTGTACATGTGGGTACAGGTGACCATGGCAGGGCAACTGTGTCAGATCCCCGGAAGCTGGAGTTTCGGGGTGATTATGAACCACCTGATATAGGTGCTGGGACTATAGGGCCCCTATAAGAGCTATCTATGCATGGCCTTAACTACAGAGCCATCTCTCCAGCCCTGCTGGTAGCCGTTTGAGACTATCTTTTCAGGAAGCGTACTGTGCTTTCAATGCACCAATGGTTTTGTGTGTCTCCTTCTTCCTGTAGCTGAAGGGTATGCCACAGCGTGGGTCTCTGTGTTTGTTCATGGCTGAAGCAGACATTCGGGCTGTTTCTAATTCGTCAATGGTGAATGATGTTAAATAATGTCATATATAAGCATATACACAGAGACTTTCATATAAGACTTTGTGATACGTCTTTTTTTTAAGTGTCCATATTTCTATAAGCTCAAAGGATAAGATTCTGCTGGATGAGTGGCTGTTTTCTACCCTATTCTGTCTTCCTACCCAGTGGCTACAGTGTTCTAAACTGTAGTAACACGAAACTTCCTAAGAATAGTGACAGGGCACATTGTGGGCAGAGTGGGCGAAACTGAACATGGGCCCAGAGTCAGCCCGCATTCGAGGCTGGCACCCGTTTGATCTGGTCCCACGGGGGACAGCTCAGGCTCTCTGCGGATGTGCACACTCAGGCAAAAACCTGCAGAGCCAGCCAATTGGGCCATTATCTGGTTCATATAACTTGTTAGAATCTCACGGAATGTACAGCGTGCCATTGTCTCTGTGAGTCCCTTTCATGACTTTGTGAGCTGGCTAATTCAGAGCAGACTCGCCTGTTTTCCTGCGGGAAGAAAGCACATCCCTCAAAGACAGCTATTTAGCCGTGACCATGGCTGCAGCCGTGTGGAGCACAAAAGGGAGCTGAGGCCCTGCTGCCCCCTCTTCTGCCCAAGTCTCCCACAGCCAGGCTGCTTATTTTCAACGCTGGAATTGCATTATTATTTCTCTTTTCATCTGCTGGGTGACCTGAGGTACCCGAGCCTACTCCAGGAAATGGCGTTGCTGAGATCTGAGCCTTGGGCGGACTAATGTCTATAGGCTTAGAAGGCCCTCTGGGAATAAGCATTGACTCCACAAAGGATGGCTTTCTGAGCCTCTCTGGACACCCCTGGGCTACAGAGGAAGAAGTGGGAGAGGAACTGCTCCAGTGTCCTGACATTTCTTCTAACCTGTGAAGCAGGCTTGGCGATTGCAAGTTTCATTAAGGCCCACAAGTGGGCAACAAGAATCCGCCAAGGCTGACAGCTAGGAACCCAGCCAGGAACAAAGGCTGCATCCTGTCCTGACACTTCCTTATGCGGTCCCTGAAGAGCAGGCTTTTGTCTTCTGGTACACTGTGCTGTCCACAGCCTGGGCACTGGAGGACACTTGCCTCTTTATTGCTAACGTGAAAATGCAAGCAGCCCACACTTTCTGCTGCACCAAGCTTTCTAATTTACCTTTCTTAAAAGTAATCTTTTAAGGGGATGGAAGGGTTGCTAAGAACCAGAGGACCAGGAAGTCTGCTGTGAGATCCTCTCAGAAATGACAGGAACACTCACCCAAGATAATTCCACAAAATAGCTGCCTAAACAAGACCCGAGCACTGGCGATACCAACACGCACAATGATGAGGAAGGGGGGTTAGGCTCAGGAGACCCATGTCTAGACAGAGAACTACAGGCAGCTACTGATGACTAAGTGAGGGAGAATTAACCTCCCCAGGGAATGGGCGCCCTAACTGGCTAGCTAGTACAATGTGGTCAGCCCTAAAATCGTATATGTAATTATATACTATTTAAATTTTTAATTACAAAAGGAAGATACACTAAAAAGAAAAAGGGGGAGAGCGAGAGGGAGGGAGGGAGGGAGGAAGGAAGGAAGGAAGAGAAAGTAATATATGCCTATGGAATTTAGTGCAAGGGGATGGGCTGACTATTGAAGCACACGAGAGTAGGTCTAAAAGTAAGTTTATAGAAGGGTTACGAAAATGACCCAGGGCTACTGAGATGGCTCAACAGCAAAGGTGATTGCTGCCAACCCTGACAGCCTGAGTTCTATTCCCGGGACCCATGAAACATGAAAGGTGAGAACTGACTGACTCTTGCAAGTTATCCTGATTTCCACACATGCGCACGCATACACAAAATAAATGGAATATAGATCATCTAGGAACGGCAGGAATGTTTTTTATAAGTGCACCATAATGGATCATAAAGCAAATAGACTATAAATCTTAGGTCTTCGGTAGGAACAGAAGCAGTAGCTGGTGGTTGTCCGTTACATCCTTGGTCCTAGTATCTGAGATACAACTTGGAATGCTTCCCATGGTCCAAACAATATGGCAATTTTATAATTAAGAGGATGAGCATAGGCAGAAGATGGTGGTGCACATCTATAATACGGGCTGTCGGGAGGCTGAGGCAAGAGGATTACAAATGCCCAGCTTGCCAGCCTGGGCTACATAGTGAGTTTGAGGCTAGCCTTGGTGACATAATCTTTCTCAAACAACAACCAACCACAGCAACAACGTAAGAATTCCTACCACTTCCTAAAAAAGATGTCTTTCTCTCCGGTCTCTCACAGACACGGAGATCGCTAAAATGTTAAAATTAGAACAGCAAAACCTTTCCCAGCGTTCTCAGTCATGGTGAAGAAGGGCTCCATAGAGAAAGTGTAAGTTCAAGGTTACACTATTAATTAAAACCCGAGTGTGGACCAAACTCCCCTCTGTGGGGGAGACCCACGTTACATATCACCCAGTTCCCGTTGGAAGGACATCACACTCAATTATTACTAACGGTTTTAGCATCACTAACAAACTTGATCAAACATTCTAAGCAATCATCTGACATGTCAAGAAACCGGACACAGAGTGACTATGTCGTGACAGGGCTATGCATATGAGGCATAGGCAAGACCAGGCAGGAAAGAGGTGGGCACGAAACTCTACAGCCATGCCCAGGGCTACTTACTAACTCTAAAAGCTGTTTACTTCTAATTAAAAAAAAAAAAAAAAAGTTGTTTTTTATCTAGCATCAGGTATGCCAGATACAGAGAGGAAAATTCCAGAGCTATGCAGCCCTCACCGAGTCAGACACGGTAGGCAGCAGGAAAGGTGGGGCCGCTGAGATGTGTGCATTCCGATCTCAGTGAGGTGTAGTGAGACGCAGTTATATTTGACTACAGAAAAGGCTCTGTGATTATATAAGACAGCTCTGGGTCCAACCGTCAAGATGACAGCCTCCTGAGCTATTACAGGAAGGGAAAATGTGAGGGGGAGTATTCATGAAGCAAGGAGAGTAGGAAAGGGAAAAAAAAACAACACTCTCCAAGGGCAGAGGAAACACAAAATCGGTGAGGAAGGAGACGGCACCTCCTCCCCATGGAGTGGGAGGATACTTCAGATCATCCATTTATTTTCCTGACCCATCCACACATCAAATACAGCCTCTAGGGTTTAGGTGGGAGGTCCAGTGGCAACCCCACCAACCACCCTGGGACTTCTCAGCCAGGTGGATTTCCTTCCATTTCATAGGCAAAGAAGAGTGCAAGTTTAGGTTCTTTCTCCCTTTAGCCCTGTCTGTCCTGACGTGGCAGAACAGCCACCAGCTGGGGTCAGACTCAGACTGGGGAGGCAGAGGGAAGGCAGAGGGAAGACAGGGAGACGCTCTACATGCCACAAGGTGGATGCTTCTGTTCAGATGAGGCTTGGCCACTGAGAAGATCGTTTCTATTCTAGAGTAATTTTAAGCCCTTCAACAAGGACTCTGTCCTCCTTGACTCTTGCTCATTGGGCCAATGGGGAACCTATGGGAAGGGCCCTTCAAGGCACAACATGCTTAATGTAGAATGTCTTTTTTTCTAGATGCCCAAAAGACACTGAATACTCCTGGAGATTGTAGGGAGGGAGCAGCTCAAAGCCGAGGAGCCAGACCTCACCTCCCTTTGTCCATGCTTCTCTCTCCTCTGCCTCCATCTCTCTTCAGCCACTATCCACTCACAGGGGCAGTTCCCCGATTCAGGTCTTTCTGATGCGGTTGGCCTGGTTCTGAGGGGCAGTCCTATCAGAGAGGTGCTGTGATGGGCAGAGCTGACTCAGAAAGATTGACAGGCGGCATCCTTGGGACCTTGTGCTCAGAGAGACCTCCCTCAATGTTATATTGGAGCTTTTTGGGCCATTGAGACCGTGACATATTCCATACTGGCTCAACCTTCTCCCCAGCCATCTCTTTAGACCAAGGGCAAAGTAAGAAGATGATAAAAGCTGAGAGCTATGGAGATGTTCAGTGGTTAAGAGCACTTGTTGCTCTTCCAGAGGACCGGGTGTGGTCCAAGACATCTGTACCTACAGTTCCAGGAGATATGATGATCTCTTCTGTTCTCCTCAGGGGACACACACACACACACACACACACACACACACGGCAGGGACAAAAAAGAAAAGAAAAACAAAGCATTGTTCATCAATCAAGGATGCAGCCACAGTTTAAAGCTCGACAGGATTCAGATCAGGGGAGGAAGAAAGCTCAACACACACTCCTGAACACCTGACCTTCCTCCCCCCAAACAAAACAAAATCCTATTGGAAAAGGACTCTACAAGACTCCAGAGGGCAGTTCCATCCATCTTGCCAGGAGAAGGCAGGGGAAGCAAGGATAAACAGAAGATGCTGAAATCCACTATGCAGCCTCTTAAGCTAAACAGCTCAACTCACAGTGTTTGGCATTCATGATCGAGTTGCAATAACTCAAGATAATAAAATAGTCCTTCCCTTATCCTCAAGGATCTATTCCAAGATGCTCAGTGGATGACTGAAATCATAGATAATAACATAGTCTATAGATACCATACTATCTATGCTTTATCCTAGGTGCCCTGCAGGGCTACCATGGAAACAGAGTCAATTCAGCTTTTCTTGTGTAACACCCAGTGCTGTCTTCACATCACTCTTTTATGCTCTGGAACCCATAAAGAAAGTGAGAACTACTTAACTCAAGCACTGCAGTACTGTGACAATTACTTAACACCAGCACTGTAGTACTGTGACAATCATCTGCTATTGTGTGGCAGCGTATACAGTGTGGATACACCAAAAGATGAGCAACACACAGCAATATTTCAAGATGCTCCACAGAAATAAACATAACTTAACAAGTGGTGAACTGCTTATTTCTGAAACTTTTCATTTATTATTTTTGAATAATGGTTGGTTACAGATAGGTAAAACCACAGAGTTGTGAGGGCTACTATACTAAAACAGACCATTCTAAAATGGCCCATCTTTAGCAACATTCACCATGGGATTCTTTTATAAGGTGTTTAGCATTTTATAAACTGGGGGAAATGTGTCACTGGAGCAAGGATCAGGGTTATACTTGGTGAACAGAGGCTCTGGGGCTCTGGTAGGAGATAACCAACCTCTGCACCATGGAACTGAGTAATGCTTAAAGTAGGAATTGCATCAGCCTAGCACACTGTTTTTTCTTGCTGCAGTCGAATCAGACCACAGCCTGTATGCATATCATGAATGCTTAGCAGTGCACAACTTGTATGAAAATAGATATGCTGCATACAGGAGTGGAGCAGACACACAGTTTATAACCCTTTGACCAGATGTTGTATGGTCCAGATGTGGTATGGTGGCCCTGCTGGCTTAGGCTCACTCGCTTGCCACAGTTCCAATAGTTCAGACATTATTCAGGAATAAGGGGGAGAAATATTCACACCTTCATCAGCACACACTCCACTACAATGTTCCACAGGACCAGGCTATCGACTAGAACTTTCTCCTCTCCCATCTACCCTCTGGTCTAAAGGGGAGGGGGAAATGCTGGAACATAGAAGCAGCGGGCATATACGCTTTGAATATGGAAGGTAGGCCATGTGTCCTCAGGAAGCGATCATACAACCCTAACTCATGCCATGATTCCTTCTAAAACACAGCAAGAGCCATTGTCCCCAAGCCAAGTGTGACAGGTCATGCCTCTCTTCTGGGGGGCCTTATTTAATTATGGCTGAAAAGTAAAATACAATAAAGCAAATGCCCACACCTCAAAGTGGGAAGAGGGCAGAAGGAAGAAAGAAAGGACAGTTAGTTTTGAAGGGCAGGGCAGCTGAACTGCATTGACCGTGAGCCCCGCCGAGCAGCAGGGTTTCTGTTTGGCCTCAAGTTATCTACTGAGGGGAAGGGGGCTGAGAGAAGGAAAAGACAGCTCTGATAGCCCCAGAGCCTTCATCCTTCTACGCAAGATAAAACTCTGCCCACCATTCCCACTTGAAATTCCTGCCCCAATCCCCCCACCCCCAAAGCTGAAAACTAAGAGATCAAAAAAGAATTCACTCAGCAACAGAACAGAATGACCTCAGTTAGTAGCAAAAACAAAATGTGACTTGGATGCATGAAGCCCTCTGTTATCTGTTTACCCGGTGTGAATAGTCTATGTCAGCGCCGCAGTAATGAGTTTGATTATACGGTGCAGACTCCAGACCTCTTTGGAGGTATTACAGTGCGTAAGAACTTAACAAACAAGAACAAAAACAAACCCATGACTCCAAACTTTAAAACACATCTGGTCCACATGGGGGAAAGACCATAGACTTTAACAGGATCGATCATTCGAGACCTTTACCTTGCTTACCAAGGGCCTATGCAAGCCAAATTTCTACCCGCCATTGCAGGCGCTACAGCCAGCTCTCCACATGAGGCAGACTGCAGGCAGTGTTTGGGGAGTCAGTTATCCAGAGTCATCACCCCATGCTCCACCATGTTTTCTTACCTTCACGTAGTCCAGAGTTGGGTCCAGAAGATATGGATCCCTGAAGAGAGAAAAGAGGGATAAACAGGAGTCGGTTAGGGACAATGAACTCTGACACAGAGTGGAATGCAGTCGCATTGTTTCCCTCTGTTCATTCACCTTCTGAGCTGCCCCCCAATTCCCAGACAGTATACCCAAAGACAGGTAAGGGAGCCAGAATGAAGCCAGACTCTTCTCACGATGAGAGAGTGCTATCAGGAGCAGACGTGTCACACTTTCCAGCCAAAATCAGACCTTGGGAGGTTACGGTATTTTATATGTAGTGAATCTAAGCGCACACAAACATTTTTTAAAAACTGGCCTCAAGTTTGAAAGTAGGACTCTGAAGGAGCAAGGGTGAGAGAGGAGCATCATGGGATGCTCAAACACGCAGCTCTCTCCAGCGCTAGTGCTCACACAACCGCAGCAGGCTGTGCCATGCCCTAAGAAAACAGAATCCCTGGCAGTGCCCCAAGTCCTCGTGCACAGCTCTGTTTCTCAAGCACATCTTTTTCTTCTTATCACCAGTGCTTCCCCCTCCCACATGTGTAAACCTGAAGGATGCAGGTGAGCATCTTTTAGTGCCCTAGTATGTCTCTCGATCTAATGCACACTCTGTGTCTAACATCCTCCAAGGTTGACCAGATGCTCCGGAGTAGACAGTAAGGGTGGCATGGGGGAGGGTGACTTACTACAGAGAGAAAGAGGAGAAGGAAGGGGAGACATCAGACCTAGTGCTTCTGAGCTCATATAGTCTGAGTGTGACACAGTGTGAAAAGGACAGCTGTGTCACAGACTTAAACTTCAAAAGAGCAACACGGTCTGACAGATAGATCACTTTCAGAGGACAGAAAGGCTCTGAAGCCCGCAAGGCCAGTCTCTGAAGAGTAGGCAGGTTTCCTAGCACAGAGACAGACAGATTAGAAAGCAGGAAAACCTACTGACAGCTGCTGCCTGAGGACGGTGAGCTCATCCCAAGGCCTAGGCCATGAGTAACGTTAGCTCAGCCACCGTGTGGGGATACAAAGTGTTCCATCCCACAGATCAAGGACACGATGACCCCGTTGTGAAGTTGGATCCTACTCATAAGCGATCCTCACACTGCTGTGACGACTGTCCCTGACTTAGGGCTGCTCGGAGCACGCGGGCGCAAAGGGCATCACTTGGGGTTGTGGGCAGGCAGATGCAGGCTGGCGTTCTAGGTGCTGCAAGGGCAGGCAAATAGACATGAGACCTTTGTAGAGGGTCAAAGAGTCTCAGCGGGGCCTGCGCTTACAGTGACACAGGATGCTCCCATTGAAAAGGGTACGAACCCAAACCTCTCCAAGCCTACAGCAGAGGAACACAGTCCGCCAAGGTCCAGGGGGGCGGGGGTGGGGGGGTGGGGGGTAGGAGGTACTCTCTTGCAGACATCTTGAGTCTACCTGCTGTGATATCAGTATATCCTCCTGCAGGTCTCTATAAGGTCAGAGCTAGGCCCACTCAGGAAAGTGTCATGCTCTGGAGTGTGGTCATGTCATCAAGTCTTGGTTCCGTGAAAACACCCAGGAGTGACCAAAACTGTCAGCAACGTTTGGCTTGCAATCCCCCATTTAAGATCTTAAAACTTTGGTTTCATTCATTTGGAGCTCCCAAGCCCCGTGGCTCAACCCTGGGAGACAGAACCACTGCAGTGCTGATTTTTCCTCTTCTCTCCACTTCTATTTTATATACATTCTTAATTTTATTTCACACACACACACACACACACACACACACACACACCCCCTAAAGCATGCGTTAGACAAACAAACAAACAACATACTGGTGTGTACTGTCGAAATTGATGGCTTTCAAACTTTTTGATCTTGGTACTTGTTTCTGTCATATCTATTAATTATTGATATTAGAAATTAAAACTGAGAAACTTTAAAATATCTTTCAAATTGTGAAAGTCCATCCAGGACAGCCAGATCTATAGAAAGAGACAATGTTGAAAGAGAGAGTGAGAAAAAGAGAGAGACAGACAGACAGAGAGAAAGAGAGAGAAGAGAAGAAAAGAAAAAAGTCCATTACAGGACCAGTGAGATGGCTTAAAGGGTAAAGGAGCTTGCAGCAAAGGCCTAAAGACCTGGGTTCAATGCTAGGACCATACAAAAAAGGTGGAAGGAGAGAAATGACTCTCCAAATCTTTCTTCCGACCTGTGTATGTTCACTGTGGTGCATACACACATCACACGAGCACACACACACATGTGCAAACACATGCATATGCACACACACACACTTGTCACACATGCATGCACGCACACACACAAATGCACACACACACATACTTGTCACACATGCATGCACGCACACACACAAATGCACACACATACACACACACTTGTCACACATGCATGCACGCACACACACATGCACACTATATATGTTTGTTAACACGACCACTGGTCTCACTGGAGAACTTAAGTACCAGGGACTGTCAAGTTCATGGTGAAAGACATGAGTTTTCAAACCTCCTCATTTTCACTTGAAAGACGGATTTTCCTTTTTGGTTTTTTTGTTTGCTCCCTCTCCCCCCCGTCATCGGCGGTATCAAATATTTTCCTTGGTCGTTGTTCACTTTCAGGAAAATATCTGTCAAATACCAAGCCCATCATGTCATGATTTGTGATTCCAACTTTTTTCAAGCTGTGCTGTGGCAATAAAATGTTTTAGGCCACAGTCTATTTCGTAATTTTGCTTAGAATTGTGTCTGGTACCTCTGCCCTTCTTGCCCTTCTTTGGTGATGCTCTTACCATTGGAAGCAGCAGCATCTCTTTCTAGAAATGTACAGTGAAAACTCCCTTCACTCAGAGCCAGGTCTCAAGCTAAACCTCAGACTCTATTGGAAGGGGCTGTGCCACCTGCTTCCTGTCTTGTTTCAGTAAATATGAGAAGGAGATTTAATACAGTAAATACGAGCGGAGGCCTAGAGACTGGGCAATGGCCTTGCTGCTCGCCCCAGGTTTCCGGCACCCACATGGGGGTGGCTAAACCACCTGTGACTTTAGTTTCAGGAGATTTATAAAACCTTTTCTGGCTCCCAAAGACACCACACATATGTGGCATGCATTCACACACACATTCACACATATGCACACATACACACACACATTCACACACATCACACACCATCTTCACCACCCAGTGGAGCCTGCCCATGCCTCTCCGACCTGTTATGGAACATCATGGAAGAAAGTACAGATGACCAGGACCCAAGCCATCAGCAAACCCTGAATGGAGCCATGTGTAGCTTCATGGCCTTAGTAGAACATCTCTGAGCAGGAAGTTCCTACATGAAAGGTCTTCCGCATTTCTCATTCTGGATTAACAAGCTAGCATTTTAATCAGGCAATAAAATCACTAAACACCTTTAAAAACACAACCTTTACTTGCTATCACCATGCACAGTAAGGCTTGTAATCTAGGATAAAATTCACCTACGCAAGATTTACTGTATTTTGTTTATGAAAGTTTGCCTGTAGGTACGTGTGCGCACCATGTGCATGCAGTGTCTGTGGAGGCCAGTAGAGGGTGCTGGATCCTCTGGAACAGGGTTGCAGATGGTTGTGAGATGCCATGTAGGTGCTGGGAATTGAATCGTCTTCTAGAGGGGCAGCAAGTGCTAGTAACTACTGAGCCATGTCTCCAGTCCCTTAAATTCATCTAATTAGTGTAAAATTACTTTCTCTTTCTCCCTTTCCCCCTCTTTCTCCCTCTCCCTTACCCTCTCCCTCTCCACCACTTCTGTTTTTTTTGGTGCTGGGGACTGAGTTTGGGGCCTTGTGTTTGCTAGGCAAGTGCTCTACCAGAGAACTACCCCACAGCCCACTGACTTCCTCCTACCCCCTCGCTGTTGGATGTAGTTGCCACTATTTCCTATGACCATTTAAAGTTAAGTAAAATGGACAATGTGCTCAATAGCTGTGTATGGTCAATAGTTCCAGTCCTGCACATCCCAACTACAGATGGGTTCTGCCGCCCCCAAGTTCCACTGCAGTGAGTGTTGTTCTACCAAACACCTCCAAATGGAAGGACGTCCATCTCCCAAAGAGACTTCCTTTGTTCCCGGCCATGACTCACTGACTAACTTGGCATTGGAAATTTGAGGTGCAGTTACTTGTAGCGTCTCCCCAGACGCTCACGCGTCACAGGCCAGCAGCATGACAAGGATCCTGTGTATTCGTTTTTGGAAATCAACTTTTAAAATTATCTTCCCAGGGCCCTGAAATATTTTCATGTCTGTGAACTACTTTAGATGTGAAAACTAGCATAAGTCATTCGAACATTCTATAGCAGGGCCGGAACAGTTTAGTTTCAGTAGAGATCATGCGCAAGCCAGCCGGAGGGCCATTCCCTGCAAATGTCTGCAATAAAGGAAAGGCTTCAGATGTTCAGAGTTCAGGACTACTTAACAAGAGTTAGAACGAGGGGGGGGGGCTATCGTATGACTTGATGCCTTCAATGTGCTCCTCAAAGCTGCTCTTGACAAGTGGAAGATCTGCAGTAGAGACTGAAGAGAGACGCTCTTCAGGAGCCTTAATGTACAGAATCCCGAAGGCTACTCTTCAACAACTCAGGCTTCAAATAGAGGAGGTAAAGAAAAGGAAAATGCAAGCTGAGCCGTTTCCCCGTTTCCCCTGAGCTGAATGGAGGTTTGATTCCCTCTCCTCTCTGACATCCTCTGTGAGTGCTTCCTCTGATTTCCTTCACCCCAGGAAAACTCCTAATTCATCACAGTCCCTCTGGTGCTCCAATCGGTGTCCTGGAGGCAGATTTAAGAACCCCACATTACTCAAGGAACCCCTTCCTGAGACAGTCAGTTGTTACTCTCCTGAGGACTGGCTCAGCTTCTCCACCTGAGTCCTTCCCCCAGGAAGAGACCCTAGAGGATCCTGACCTTGGGTCCCTTGGGCCACGCCACTGGTGCATGGTATTCTAGGTGGCCACTCCACATTCCCCCTGCTGTATTAAAGAAGCGTTCCAACTGAGGCTGGGCTGAAGGAAAGCACGGGCCACCCAACACCACCTGGGTGACCACATTTCTTTGAGGACACGGCAGCTGGCACTGGCTCAGGAGCCACAGGGGCACAGCACCTGGTAGAGGAAAGCACCCCTTTTCCCAGGAGGATTGGAGATTTGGGATGCTGTGACTATCAACACAAATGGTGGGAGAAAAGAATGTTTCAGCGTCAAGTAGGGAAAGAAAGGAATTTTATAGCCAGATACTGTAGGAAGGGCAGATTCTAGAGAACAGTAAAGTTCCATCTAAAAAGAGAGAGCTACAATCACAGCCCATGGCTGTATTTCCCTGTGCGATATGCCAACTAGCTGAGCTGGTCTGAGAACGCAATTGTTAAACTCTATGTGGATTTTATCAAGGGAACCCAGACAGCAGAATATCCACTATGACAAAACAACTCACGGGAAACCAGTACAGTAGTTAAGTTTCAAACTTAACCAACAGCATCCTGTTAAAACCAAAGCAAGCCCTGATTACCTAGAGCCTGATGAAGCGCTCCAGCCCAGGCGTCAATGGGGACATGAAGCAAACCCAGCAGGGCTAGTTCATGGGACAGACAGCCATGCTAAGGGTTCCATGCGCACACCCGCTGTGAGAACCTGGGCCTAGTTTGCCATGTGAACAAGTCCACGTCTCAGTTTTGTCATCTGTAATATGGAAATAATAATAATAGTCCCTAGATCGTAAGAGTCGTGAAGAGCAAATAAGGATAAAGTTAATTTATCAAAGTATTTTAAACAGCACCTGACTCATGAAGTCATATACAGTGTGGCCAGAAACATTAACTAGGACCCCTGTCTTCCCCACAAATAGTTTAAGTGAAGGATAAAAGCATAACCAAATAAAATTGAATGGATACAATCTTAACTTCTAATTTTAAAAACCATACTCACATAAATAGGTGGTAGAAAAGATGGAAACTTTGTCACCATCAGGTTCAGACATTCATATTTTGATCATGAGATAAAGAGATGAGACTGGTTATTAAGGATCGGGAGGGATCCTAGGCTATGTTGATAGGTTAAACACCAGACAGAAGGGAGGTAGGGGCCGCTTGTCAGAACACGTCTGAAATATTCACTAATACTCTGGAGGTGATAAGACAGTGATAGCTGGAATGCTGGCCCATTGAGGCCAGCCAGAAAAGCCAGCCCTCGGGAAAGGAGAAGGCCTGACCAATGAGAGATTTAGCCTGTCAAGAAGGGGCTTGAAGAGAAAGAGGGCAAGATAGTGTCCCTCATAGCTCAAGGTCTCCACGCAAGGAAGAGCAAATATCCTGTTTAAATAAGGATGGACCCGTAGGAAGGCGTCAGCCCCCCTTAAGGAAGGGCTTTTCAATCATCAAGACCATCTTAAGACGGGTGCGGGGTAGGGGAGAAACACCTTCCTGAGACACATGAGGGAAGGGCGGTGGTCACTTGTCAGAGCTGAGGGCGGGGCAGTTCTCCTCCAGGCAGAAAAGCAAGGGCACAAGGCTGGGGACTGTCTTGTTATAAAACAAAGCATTTATCTTGTGCTGAAATATATCAAGGGATTCCAGCATGACGATTCACACCTTGACTTCAGCATTCCGGGAGGCAGAGGCACACAGATCTGAGGATTTGAAGCTAACCTCATCTACACGGAGCAGCAGTGAGACCATGTTGGAAGGAAGGAAGGAAGGAAGGAAGGAAGGAAGGAAGGAAGGAAGGAAGGAAGAAGCTGTAATATTTAAGCATGATCCTGTGAAGTTGTGAAGCAAGCCTTCCACAACTTAGAGATATTAGAGAGCACCAGATAGGAGGAGGAGGGGGAGGAGCAGAAGGAGGAGGAGGAGGAGGAAGAGGAGGAGGAGCAGAAGGAAGAAGAAGAGCAGGAGGAGGAGGAGGAGGAGCAGAAGAAGGAAGAAGAAGAGCAGAAGGAGGAGGAGGAGGAGGAGGGGGCTTTGCTTGAAACTCTAACTGATAATACTATCAAATGGCATCTATCAGAGTGCCTGTGTATAACCCCCACTCCAAAAACAGTGGCTGCAAGAGTCAGTTGTGCAGCTGACTGGACAGTGGAGGCCAAGAGAGGCGAGTGCATCAGGCTTGTGTGACACCCTGGCTTGCCTTCCTGATTCTCCTACAAAAGGTGAGGCCAAGAGAAGACGTCTGGCATTTAGGAAATCAGAGCAAATCCTCCAAGCCCTTGTCCTCCTGGCTCTGAGTTGGCACTTGGAAGACAGCAGCACAGGTCACGCAGGCCCACGCTTCTCGGCGTGGAAGAACTGGAAGGCATTGGGAGTAAGATGGAAAGGAAAGCCCGGCTCGTTGCTTGGAGGATCTTCCAGAGGGGGTGGGGTCTGGCAGTCTGTTGGATTCCTCTGCTTTCCTCCTCTGAAAGGTCTTGAGAGCAAAGAGAGAATACAACCAAAGTCCCCCTTGGCCACGTCCTCAAATGAACCCAGCAAGGCCTTATTCTGTACTGGGAGGTGAGCCCAGCAGCTCAAACATCAATCAGTTAAGCATCAAGTTGCCTAACTAGTCTCCTAGCTGGGCATAGTTGGGATAACTAGTCTCCTAGCTGGGCATAGATGGGATAAAAGGACAGAGACAGAAAACCAAGCTTGTTAGGGCTGGGACTATAGCTCAGTGCCAATATGTATGGGACACTGGGCTCAAACCCTCACCCCCATGAGAGCCCACCAACACCCCAAAGCAAGTGAAGACAACTTTTAAAGATTCCTATTTACACAGAGAAGGCTGTGTCTATTCCTTTCTCAGCCAGCCACTTGCACTCAGCTCACCAGAAAGGAACGAATATTCTCCTGCACAAATGCCCTCCCGGGTGGGCCATAGAGCATGGCAGTTGGCCTTAAAGACCTGCCTCTAACTTGAAATAGAATCTCCCGAGTATTCACGTAAGACTGTAGCAAGAAGTCTCAGATCACAGATTTGTATTCTCCAAGAGAGATCACTAAAAAACAAACAGAGGGTCCCGGCAATATAAACGAAGGGGACAGGGATTAAAAACAATATTTTTGGCTTGTGCTGATCATGTGCTCTGTGGCATCTCTAATTACAAACGGGGAGTCTGGCAGGCACTGCAGTCCCTCCTGGTGGGTGGGCAGGCTGGCACACCAAGAAGGTCAGCAGGGAAGGCAGCAGGGTGAAACCAGACCCTGGTGTTATTTTATTTTTAAGTTGATTAAATCACAGATAACACCACTGCCCACTTCTAAGTCATTTAAGAAACATCTCACCTTTAAAAGTTTCAGCTTCAGGAATGTCTGAGTCACGGAAATGATACACTTACAGTTTACTTTCTCATTAGAAGCAGATTGATCATTTCCTTCCCCTTAAAAGGACACTTGATCTGAGCGTTCAATATTTTGAGTTGCACCTCTTAAGGAGTATTTCACTGAAAGAGACCTCCTCTCTTTTCTTGAGTGGCTAGAATACAAATAGAGATGTTCTCTGTCTAAGTCACAGAATGTCTGTTTTGAATGAGGGTCTCACTATGTACCCTTGGCTGTCCTGGAACAACTTGCTACATAGACCAGTCTTGCCTTGAACTCACTGAGATCTGCCCTTTTAAAGATTGAGTTTTTTAAAATAATAATAATGATGATGATGATGATGATAATGCATAATTAGTTGCTAACGTGTCGCCAAACAGGTATCTTTTGAGATGCAACAACAAAATGAATCACCTCTATTAGGATAACTATTGTATATGAGAGAAGAACGTGGGTAATCAGACCGTTCCAGACTGAGCTAACTCCATGTGTACCCAAAATCTGCAGAGCTGGCCCTGCATTCTGCGCGAGGCACGCAGTGCTCAGCCATTCGCTATATATATATCCACGTGGCTACGTCATTAGCCCCTGCACATGGCCAGTCCCCAAAAGGAACGTCATGCCTGTCTCATGCTCAGCATCTCCCACACTTCACTGAACTCACCCCACACACACGTCCTTGAGCGTCTTCCTACCGTGTGCCACACACAAAGGAACGCTCACAAAATCCTTGCTTTCAGGGAGGTCACTGGCAAACGGGGAGGACAGAGCGAGAGGGGCCTGGCTCGGCTTCAGTAGGTGAAAGTGTGGGGGGCAGGGGAAGCCCTGCTGAGCCTGGCAATAGCACACAGGCTGGCTGTATTTGAGGCCTGAGCAGTTTGGTGAAGAAGTCACAGGGTGATGAGAAATGTTCTAGGCAAAAGGACATGTGGGGAGCTGCAAGCTGTTTAAGAGTTAGCATGCCTTCCATCTTGGCCACCAGCACCTCCTCATCTTGTTGGGCTTCAGCGGTGGCCTCCCTTCCCCACCCTTCACCCCATGCTCTGCAACCTTCTCACCACACAGTAGCAGAGATCCTTCCCCACTCAGCATCCTGGGACCTCACAGGGAAACCCTGCATCGTACCCATGGCCTAAGAACATGTTTGTAACAATGCCAGGAAGCTCAACAATCTCACCCCTAAAGACACCCGCCCCTCCCACCGGGAGTCCAGCCCTAAAGTGAGTCAATCAAGCACAGATCTGGGTACTCCTGGGAAGGGATTTTTGAGGACAGAATGAAGGTCCCAATTTGGTTTACTTTAAAATATAGTCATGAGCAAGATGAGGCTTGAGAACGGGCCTAAGGGAGGGATCCTGTGGCTGAAGTGACACTGAGTGGCATTATGTGAGATTAAGACAGAGCTTAGACGGCCCACTCAATTACCACATAAAGCAGGTATTACTCTTTTCAGTTCTACACACATAGAACTAAAAGCAAGGTCTTAAATACTTGTGTATCCACCTTCATAGGAGCATCACTTACAAAGCCCAAAATGTAGACACGCCCCTACGTACCAACGAGTGACAAGGCCAGCAAAGCATGGCACACACGTCCAGTGGAATACCATTTAGTCTTTAAGAAGGCATTTCTGACATATGCTACAGCATGGCTAAACCTTGAGCACATCATGCTGTGTGAAATAAGTCAGTAACAGGAGGTCAAGTCCTGTCTGATTGTACTTACACGAGGCACCAAGGGTAGGCAAATTCAGAGAGACAGCGAGTAGAACCATGCTATCATTCTGACGGGGAAGAGAGAAGGGAGAGGCTAAGAGTACACAGCATCTATACTGTAAGTTGAAGAGAATCCTGAAAAATGGCTGCATAACAGCGCAGAAGCACTTACTGACGTACTTAGCCATGGCTAAGAATTAAATTAGCCACAGAAAGACATGTACTACATCTGACCTCATGTAGAATCAAAAAAGGGCACTGTGTGCGGAGAACAGAGGCTGGGCGAGTAGGCTGGAGCAGAGGATGCGGACAGGGTGAAGAGTATGCGCTAAATCACCCATGAGAACAGCAGCAAGATCCAGTGAGGGAAGTGCAGATAACTAGCCTGCTCTGAATCTCAGACAGCTCAGACTGTCTCAGACATCCTTAGACTCCCACTGTAAGGTAATGGAGAGATAACAACATGTAATGTGGTTTGTGTGTGTGTGGTGTATGCATGTGTATGCATGTGTGATGGCTTATGTATTCTTGGCCCAGGGAGTGGCACTATTAGAAGGTGTGGCCCTGTTGGAGGTGTGACCTTGTGAGAGTAGATGTGCCACTGTGGGGATGGGCTTTAAGACCTTCACCCTAGCTGCCTGGAAACCAGTATTCTGCTAGCAGCCTTCAGATGAAGATGGAGAACTCCCAGCTCCTCCTGCGCATGCTGCCATGTTCCTGCCTTCATCATAATGGACTAAACTTCTGAACCTGTAAGCCAGCCTCACTTAAATGTTGTTCTTTACAAGAGTTGCCTTGGTCATGGTATCTGTTCACAGCAGCAAAACCCTAACTAAGGCAGCATGTGTGTGTGCAGGTGTGTATCCCTGTGGAAGCTACTGGTATCTTTATTGTGATACACCTTATTCCCCTAGCACCGGCTTCACTGACCTTAAACTCTCCATTTTCACTTGGCTGCCTGGCATTTGAGCTCCCATAATCCACCTGTGTTTGCCTCCCAATGCTGCAGTTCCATGGACCACTGCCATACCTGGCTTTTCTTACACGGATGCTAAGGACTCAAACTTAGATTGGAGAGCTTGCAGAGCAAGCATCTTAGCCACAGAGCCATCTTCCCAGCCCGGAATGAATCAATCTGATTCAATCATTGTACAATGTATGTATATACACACACACACACACATATATGTATAAAATCACATTATCCAATTAACATATACAGTTCTTAAGGGTTTTTTGGTTTGTTTGTTTGTTTGTTTTGTTTTTGTTTTTCGTGACAGGGTTTCTCTGTGTAGCCCCGGCTGTCCTGGAACTCACTCTGTAGACCAGGCTGGCCTTGAACTCAGAAATCCGTCTGCCTCTGCCTCCCGAGTGCTGGGATTAAAGGCATGCGCCACCACACCCGGTAGTTCTTAAGTTTTTAATGTTAGTTAAAACCAATGTAATATTATACTAAAAGTGGTGGACTTGTTTGCAGCATGCATTATTTTCACATAGTTTTTATAAATAAAAACTCCTAAAATACAGGTCAATAATGATATAAATGTCAAGAGGAAAGTGACCAGTGTTGGTACTCGAAGGCTCAGGACAAGCACAATCATTGCTTCCTGCTGTTCCGTGATGTAATCTAAAGGTGTTTAAAAGTAGCCTCCTACATGAACGGGGTGGAACTCATTTATTTACCTACTTACTTGCGTCCTTTGCGTTTTTTTGAGGCAGGGTCTCACTATGTGGCTCTGGCTGAGCTGGAACTCCCAGATCCTCCTGTCTTTCCCTCTCAAGCCCCGTGCCACATGCCCAGCCTTAGAATATCTTTAAAAAATGCAAAATAAGCAATAACAAAATTCCACATTTTTCAGGTCACGAATAATAGAGAATTCTAGAATACGAATAAGAGGCAGATATAAACACACTATACTATAAAACACAGAGACTGCAACAAAGTTGAACTCACAATTACAAGGCACATTTCAGAATATGTGATACGGTACAAGAAGGACCCAGTTATCATGGTGTTTAGAAAGAAGTATGTGCCCTAAAGTGCCTGTTTTTGGAACGACAGACTGGGAATTAGTTAGTGGTTTGGTTTAAGTCCATGCAACAGGATAAATACAAAATAGAACAAAGGAGATAAAGATTGAGCAGAAACTAAACAGTAAACAATGATCCTATGAAGTGACAGCAAGCAAGCCTGGCTCCTCCTAGAGATGCTGGGGCAGACCCCTGACAGAGAAAGTGGGAGTGGGGGCGGCAGGGGACACTGCAGGAATGAGATGGAGTATAATATAAGCACAGTGTAGATGCTTAGGAACACCAAGCAGATGTGCAGGGGGCAAAACAGAGTGCTAACACAGACTCAGAGAAGGAAGGGAACACTCCACTCCCACAACCACCTAAAACCCAGAATTAGTGGCTCAATGCCCCCAGCAAGATTTCTCTAGACTAGACAGCTTTTACTACACAGCCAGTTCTGCCAAACTGAATGATTTCTTCTTTGACAAAGAAGGGACATGACAAAGAAGATGCTATGAATTTGATAACAAAAGCAAAGCCATTAAAAGGAAAAAAATGTTAAATTTCACACATTGTACAGAAAAAAAAAATCTAAGCAAAAAATTGATAGACCAAAGCCACAAGTGAATGAAAAGATACAATCAAGTTAGATGTGTTTCAGGGATATTGTCAATTTAATAAGAGAGGATATATTGATAAAACTTACCACATTCATGTATTGAATAATTTGGGGCATTCAATTGATTGGGAATATACTTTTAAAAACCATCTATGCATGAGGTAAAATGTTTAAACTAGAAATATCTGATGGAAGGTCTCCATGGAAAAGCATCAGCCTTACTTATAAAGTATGGGAAGCATTAATCAATCATCCCATCAACCAATCAGAAACAAGGAAAAGACACTCCCAGTTCCTGCTTCTGTATGCCGCTGTCCTGCGGGTATTCAATAAGCAAAAGAAATAATGGTACAAGACCTGGCAAAGGGCAACTCAAACGTCACAATTCACAAAAGATGTTAGGATATGAATGGGAAATGTCCCCCACGGGCTCATGATTTGAATCCTGGGAGGCCGTGGAACCTTGAGGTGGTGGGACCTGGCTGGCAGACCTAAGTAAGTATGGAGAGGCAAGCCTTTGAAGGTCATACCTCCTAGGCCCCTGATCCAGCATGGTGTGAAAACAGAAGAGCCACAAGCTCTCACTGTTCTGAGTGCTAGGTCATGCGTCCCCCACCCTGGGGGACTGACCTCATGTGAAGCCATGAGACTTTTCCTCTTTAAGGTATCGGTCAAATACTTGGTGACAATTACAAGAGAAGTGCTGTATTACTGTCTGCACAGAACCCAAAGGAAATCTACAAAGATCTTGGAAGTAGGGCAAAGGTCTACATGTTAAGGCCCTACATGAAATCTTAGAATTAGAACTTCCTGAGGGCAGGAACCAGAAGGTTTATAAACCCAAGATAGAGTCCTTGCTTTGTGGGTGGTTTATTGATTACAAAAATGAACACATTCCTAGAACACTGGGTTAGATTGTAATACAAGAAGACTTAAGTGTAGCCAGTAGGCTGAGTCTATTTACCTAAACTCATGGACCCAAAAGGAGCAATCCTTCAGACCTGGGGTCTACTAGGTACTTTCCAAACCAACCCCTGCACCAGGTATGTCACAAAAATCAAGGAAATGGCCCAACAGCTAAGAATCAAGCCTGTTTTCCACTGGCTACCTGCTGACTTCTACACCTTAGATTATTAAATTCTCTTGTTCTCCACCATGATGCTCCACTGACCTCTCAGAATCTTGCCTGGGAAGAAGGGGGTGGGAGAAAGCAAGAGACGGCAACAGACTCTAAACCTACTAGTCTACCTTCCACTATAATAGAATTGTACATTGCATGTAACTAACTATACAGCATACTTCATTATAGCACTCAATTAGATGAGATTAATCTATAGACAAGTCCATCTTGTTCTTTCCTATTTCATTAGATGCTATCTGAGATCCCGAGTTCCTGTTCGTCCTGCAGGCCTTATCTCTTCACAACACCAATAAATCCAAATTCTCTGAACCTATTTCTCCTTCTCCTTCTCTTTCTCCCTCTCCCTCCTCCTCCTCCTCCTCCTCCTACTCTTCCTCCTCCTCCTCCTCCCCCTCCTTCTCCTCCTCCACTTCTTCTTCTTCTTTTAAAATGTATTTACTTTACATCCTGACCACAGCTTCCTCTCCCTCCTTTCCTTCCAGGTCTTCCCTACCCCCATCTACTCCTCTTTCCTTTCTTTTCAGAAAAGGGGAGACCTGCCATGGATATCAACCGGCCTTGGCATATCAAGCTGCAGTAGGACTAGGTGCACCCTCTCCTATTGAGGCTAGAAGAGGAAGCTCAGAGGTGGAAAGTGTCCCAAAGGCAGGCAACAGAGTCAGAGACAATCCTGCTCGCCCTATCAGGAATCCCACATGAAGACCAAGCCACACAACTGTTACATATGTGTAGGGTTTAGGTCAGCTCCATGTACGCTCCCTGTTTGATGGTTCCGTCTCTGGGAGCCCCTATGGGCCCAAGTAAGTTGATTCTGTAGTTTTTCTTGTGGTGTCCTTGACCCCTCTGGTTCCTACAATCCTTCCTGCCCCTCTTCCGTAGGATTCCCCAAGCTCCACCTAACGCTTGGCTGCGGGTCTCTGCATCTGTTTCCATCAGCTGCTGGGTGAAGCCTCTGATGACAGTTATACGAGGCTCCTGTCTGCAAGCACAACAGAGTAGGTGTCCCCAACTTTTATAAGTGTTTTTTTTTCCCTTCGCTCTGTCACAACTACAACTCAAAGAATCTGCGACTCCCAGTTCACTTTTCTTGTGAAGTATGATGTTTTTCATCTTTTTAATGTATTTATTTTATGTGTATGAGTGTTTGCTTCACGTATGTATGTGCACCACAAGCAAGCTTGATGCCCACAGAGGTTATAAGTGGGCATCAGATCTCCTGGAACAGGAGTTACAAATGACAAATGACATCATGTGGGTGCTGGGAATCAAACCTGTGTCCTCTAGAAGAGCAGCGAGAGCTATTAACCATTGAGCCATCCTGCCAGCCCCAAATTGTGAAGTTTTAAGAGTAATTTAATGTACCCTGTGTGCCCTGTGTCTCTTACTAGACCGTGAACACACTGAGCACAGGCTCCACACTCTCCACACCTTTGCATCTCTAGGGCAAGACTGCTCAATAGATGTTGGTTTGTTTGTAGGAGTGTGTATGTGTGTGTCCAGCACTGTGCAGAAGGCCTCCACCCTAATCCTTCTCTTTCACCACACACAGTGGGTTCACCAAGGGAAAGAGAACATCAAATGAAAGTGTCCATGGACTGAGGAGCATTCCCTTTAAGATCACTGAGCCACGGGCCTGGGGCTGGGGTGTGACGGCCTCAGACAGCTCCCTCAGCCACAGAATATCCATTCCAAGTCCAGAGACTTGCCTCCTCCCCACACCACAGGCCAGATGCTCCTGAAGTGATGCTGACAGGATGCTCCTACTGAACTCCAGGATCTGTGGGCATGTTTAAAATGCCAGGGAGGCCGGGGAGGACATTAACTGGGGCGATAACCAAAAAGACGAGAGTTTACCATGGGATAATTTCCATCTGTTGACTGAGAACATAAGGAGAAACAAGTGTTTCATGGAGGGCAGGTGCTGCCTGTGGTGATGTGCACTTGTGATCCCAGCATTTGGGAGGCTGGGAGCGGAGGCTCATGAGTTCAAGGCCAACTTGGGACTATATAGCAGCTCTCTCAACAAAAGAACAAATCTAGTCCTGACCTGGTGAGGGAGGTAATGACAACTTGGAGGAAATATTAGCTGCGTCCAGACTAACAAGGTTTTTTTTTTTGTTTTTTTTTTTTTTTTTTCCTATTCTATTCTTCTGATACTGAGATTAATTATACTGAGAAATAATAATGGTACCAGGAAATATTATCTGAATCAGCCGTTGCAAACTTCAAAACGGATGCAGCTGTCGGCACAAGGACTGCTATACAGAGATATCTTTGTCACATCAGTTTGCAAAAACAAATGAGAAGGGACTGGCTCTTCTCTATCTCACCGTGCTTACTCATGGTACTGCTGTGTAACACCAGCTGTTGACGGGATTCAAGTGAGGACACTGTAATATTCTCATCGTGTTAACACATAACACCAGAATTACCTTGTAACCAATACCAAAGGACATAAGGTCCTTAAAGATTAAATCAGCAGGTCTCTACAGCAGCACAGCCTGAGGACCCAGGTGAGGGAATCACCTTGCATTTCTGAAGTCAGAGTTGAAGCCATCCACCATCTGTTATTTGGGCAGCCCTGTGTGACAACCTCACTTGGTCTGAATATCGAGCTTCAGTTTGCCCCTAAAATCACAGTAATGTTCTTTGACAACCGTAACATGCCAGTGACTCATTCTGAGGCCACAGTGACCCAACTCCTAGGATATTTTTCAGGGCAAGCAGTTAATCTGAACCCCATAGTTTTACTTTGTAGTTAATGTTTTTGGACTTCCAGTGTAAGTCTTTGTCTTTCCCTAAAAAGTTTTTGCTAATTAAATTTGGTGTGGTATTTCAGAATATGAACATGTTTTTTTTGTGTGTGTGTGTATGTGTGTCTCATATCTGTCATCGGACATCCTTCTCAGGCCTCCAAAATTTGCGCCAGGCACCCAGGTGACTGCTAGGCCAATGCTGTTGCCTAAATGACTTTTTTTTTAAATTGATGGAAATGGGGCTGAGTACATAGGCCTCACACACAGTCATGGAGCCTGAGTCTCTCCCCGTAAGGAGGGCACCAGTGGCTGGCATATGACTGCAGGCCTTCTCAGTATACCCAGACACTTTCGTCCCAGCAAGCATAAAGCAATCCTGCTGACTTTATTAAAAGGAAGTCCCCTGAGACATATGTGCCTCTCCAACTTGTCACACCCCAAACATGAAGTCTTCGTCCTTACAGTCTAGGCACCACCATCTCCCCCAAGGAAAATCTCCCGACAAAGCTAGGGATTCTCCCTCCTTTCCCTTCTCTCTTCCCCTCTCAGTTACTGGTCCCCGCCCAGCTGCCCAGGCCACATCTGCAGTGTGCCTCCTCCTCCCCCCAGCTTGTGAAAACCTCAGCAGCTTGCATGCTAACGTTAACTCCCTCCCTTCTTTATAAGACAATAGTAGTAGTAGTAGTAAAAACTATCCATTGGTTCTTTCCTGCAACTTTTTTTAAAGATTTATTTATTTATTAATATATGTATCAGATCTCATTACAGATGGTTGTGAGCCACTATGTGGTTGCTGGGATTTGAACTAGGGTCCTTCGGAAGAGCAGTCAATATTCTTAACCACTGAGCCATCTCTCCAGCCCCCCAATATTCTCTGCAGTGACAGGGCTCCTGTGGTGGCTTCAGCTCCTATTCTGTCCCCTTGATCCCAGTGACCTTTTATTATTCTGGCCTCATGGATTCCAGACCAGCAACTCTGCCTTTACACTTCCCACCCACCCCCTTTCCAATCAGAGAAGTTATTTCCTGTACCCACCCTGCCAACTATTTGGTTTCTCCCTGGCCTCCCTCTCTGGGCTCTAATTGTTCCAAACGTCACTTCTGAAAGCTCCTTTGTTGGCATGGCCTTTGTCACAGCCCCACTAGCTTCGCATTCCATTTCTTTCCAACCGGTGACACCTCTGCTATGGTCCTTGGTCACATGGCCTGACCTTTACGGGGATCCTGGTTCAAGGTTGGGGTGCCACAGCACAAGTGGTAGCATAGAAGAGGCAGGCCCGTAGGCAAAGGCTATCTATTAGATACTATCTCCACACCATGCTTTGGTATGTTTGTGGGATACCTGGACAGATGTTAGGGTCAGAGGTCGGAAGGATGAATTGAGTGACACAAAGAGCTTCTGGTCGGTAGGAAGCTAGGTCAGCAAGCAAAGATGGCAAGAACAGCACTGGGAAAGTCAGATGGCTCAAGAGCAGTGTCCTTGCTCTATGACCTGTGAACTCCTTGAGACAAAGACTTGGCCGCTCTACAGACCTCCAGCCCCTGGCCAACACCTGGCATTTGATGGTGGGGTTTAATAGGCTATGAATGAAAACAGGGACTCTGGTTGTCTGGTTCAACTCTAACTCTCTCTCTCTCTCTCTCTCTCTCTCTCTCTCTCTCTCTCTCTCTCTCT